>NC_074697.1:29408928-29653928 GCF_029448725.1 Salvelinus fontinalis
GGAATGTTCTCTTGATAACTACGTGTGCAACGGCAGCCTTCCTCCTCTTCGTCTGAAGAGGAGGTGTAGCAGGGATCGGACCAAGACGCAGCGGAGTTTGTGCTCAACATATTTAATAATGACGATAAACGTGAACACTTAACAATTACAAAATAACAAAATGTGGCAAACCGATACAGTCCTAGCTGGTGCAGAGAAAACACAAAGACAGGAAACAACCACCCACAATCCCCATCACAAAACAAGCCACCTAAATATGATTCCCAATCAGAGACAACACAAAACACCTGCTTCTGATTGGGAACCATATTAGGCCAAACATAGAAACAGACAAACTAGAAACACAACATAGAATGCCCACCCAGCTCACGTCCTGACCAACACTAAAACAAGCAAAACACACAAGAACTATGGTCAGAACGTGACAATGTGAGTTGGACCATTTTCCTGTCCTGCTAATCATTCAAAATGTAATAAGTACTTTTGGGTGTCAGGGAAAATGTATGGAGTAATAATTATATTATTTTCTTTAGGAATGCAGTGAAGTAAAAGTAAAAGATGTCAAAAATATAAATAGTGAAGTAAAGTACAGATACCCGAAAAAACAACTTAAGTAGTACTTTAAAGTATTTTTACTTAAGTACTTTACACCACTGCGTTTGTGTGTGACCCCTAGTGAACTGAGAGAAGACGAACATCATCCCTGTAAATGTTGCATCGTGTTTGTATGCAACTGACGAACATCATAGATTGTAGTCTCCAAATACTTGTGAAAACAATTATATAAATGACAGTACCCGTGGCCATATATCAATGGCATGGACACTGGAAAATAATTGTTTTATATTAGCATATCTATACAGTACAGAACACTAGCGGCCAAATACTGGTTCAGTATAAGAATTATGCAAATGAACATGCACTCATGTATTTGTGATGCAACAGTAAGAACATAACAAAGAAAGCCACTACTTAAAGCATAAGCCTAGCTCTATTGTTCTTTTTTTAACCTTTATGTAACTATTTTCTTCAGAGCAGATGCCCCAGTGGTTTGCAAACAACACATTCAGACTCCTCCGAATAGAATAACCATCCTGAAGGCCTTGTTTGATAGTTACTAGGAGTTCTCTTAGCGTAGAAAACGCAGTGATGGCAACCCAAAAAAAATTCTTTACCAACACAAGTCGTATCAGACAATGAGGTGCTCTTCTTAAACTGTAGGACAGACAAGGCACCATTATTTATTGCTTACATTACCAGACATAGCCACAGCTCAGGATTACACTGTGGGAACCCTATGGAAACTAAACCTTGAGAATAGCTCAGATAGTAGGGTTCCCTATTAGGCAGATGGTGCAAATTGTACACTTTTTGTTCTCTCTGAAGACATCAATTATGAGAGATAATAGAGCCATAATTTGTGTTGTGGAGGCAACAACAAGCTGATAGTCCTCCTTGTGTGAATTGAATGGTAGAACACTGTGTTGTTGTTGTCTTCACCTTCAGAGTGTTTCATACCTTGCACAAATATGTGTTTCTTTTAATGCTCCAAGCTATGTATATTTTCCGTGGATTGTTTTTAACCAAGTACTGTAGATATCAGCTTGGTGGGACAACAGAAAAATGGTCAGAAGCTGTAAAATACAAACAACCAAACTAAAACACAAACTGGGATCGGTTCTTTAGAATCGACAAAAATGGTCCAAGTTTGACTTTTAGAGGTCTTACTATTCCCGCCCTGCTCTTTCACTTATTCTGGGGTGTCATATAAACCTCAACCTTTAGAAAATGTCAAATGTGTCCTGCAGGCCACTACAAAATAAGAATTCAGTGGCCATGGTTGCAGCTGTAGCCTACCAAACACATGCAGCAGACCCTGCTGGTCATCTATGAACATCTTGGCCATGTTCTGTTATAATCTCCACCCGGCACAGCCAGAAGAGGACTGGCCACCCCTCATAGCCTGGTTCCTCTCTAGGTTTCTTCCTAGGTTCCGGCCTTTCTAGGGAGTTTTTCCTAGCCACCGTGCTTCTACACCTGCATTGCTTGGTGTTTGGGGTTTTAGACTGGGTTTCTGTACAGCACTTTGTAACATCAGCTGATGTAAGAAGGGCTTTATGAATACATTTGATTGATTGAATATTTTCCTGCCATTTGGGTCATCTTTAACAAACCAGCACAGGGAATACATGTATTTTTCTAGCATTCCAGTTGCCATCCAAATAATATTTATTGTTGTTAGCACAGCAGTTCCTATTCATATGCATATAAGCCTTATTACATTTAACAAGTGCCAAAATGTCCCCTTCTTTAAGACTTATTGACAATTTGTCATTGATGATTTGTATGTGTAATATAGTTATCTAGCTGTTGTACTAGTGCTGTAATTCAACATCTCGTCAATTTTAAATGATGCCATGGTTCCAAAGATGTCAGTCCATTACAAACCACAGTACCATGTCTCCTTGAATGTCTCTATTCATAAAGTTCCTCATCGCTGAGACTTTGTTGCCTCCTCAATGCTGTTTCCTAAGGTGTGATGATTCACAATCAACTGCAAACAGAAATTTGTCAGCCCAGGGCTGTGGTTGTTAGAGCTACACAGTATTTTGCAGCCTTTGTGATATGGTCACTGTATGAGGTCTTTGAGACTCCTTTGTGCTGCTGTCCTGTCATCACTCACACCCGAAGGCATGTTGCTGCCTCAAAATGTATGATTGTTGGTCACATTTGGAAGCAGGAAACAAAAGCAGGAGAGAAAGGAGGATGGTTTGTGGTACAACTAGTGTGTAATGACCCGCAGAACATCATAACTTACTTTTTTTTTATCCCTTTGGCTTTCCTCCCTGGACTGTGGTAATGGTGTATGGGCCATGGCTTCTCTAGTCTGAGATCTAGGAGCAGGTCTCTGCGGCAGGGGTTAAAGATACCAGTGAATCTAGCCTCACTAACCCAGCTACGGTGGGGGGGATGCTTGTGCTAAACAGGGGAGAACGAATGCCCCCTCTCATTGAAGCCACGAAGTTCAAGGCCGACCGCGGTACTGCAGGCATTGTTTTCAGAAAACAGAATCCCCATTATAGTGAAGGGGAAAGTGGCAATCTTCATGGTTAATCTTTGTGTAAATAAATACACATTTTGAAGACAATTATGGTACCAATAATTGCTTCTATTACACAAGATGTACGGTATGTCCTTGAAATGATTTTAGTAGCCAATGGCAGCCTGCAGTACCTGCTCGGCCTTCAACTCGATATACTTAATTAGAGGAAGCAGCACTGAGCTAGCCTGCAACGTCACTTCCTGGAATAGCTCAAACTGTGCACGTTTTTGTTTCAGACTTCAAATTCCGAGTTGGATGACCGTTCAAAACTATTTTTCCCAGTTGGAGCTTGTTTTTCCCCGAGTTCCCAGTTAACTTGAACGCACTGAAGTCGGCATTTGTCTACATAAATCTCCCACGAGAAGTCATTTTAACCGACTTCCTTGACTTCAAATGCACTATTGGGTCTTCACATAGGAATGAATGGTGTCACGTGATCAATGGCTTTGTCCACTCATATACATATAGTGCTGTGAAAAAGTATTTATCCCCTTTCTAATTTTCTCCACTTTTGCATATTTTTGATACTGAATGTTATCAGATCTTCAACCAAAACCTAACATTAGATCAAGGGAACCTGAGTGAACAAATATCACAACAATTACATACTTATTTCATTTATTTCATAAACAAAGTTATGCAAGAATGGGGGAGTGCTCAGTCCTCTTTCTCCTGTCCACAATCATCTCCTTTGTCTTGATCACGTTGCGGGAGAGGTTGTTATCCTGGGACCACACGGCCAGGTCTCTGACCTCCTCCCTATAGGCTGTCTCATTGTTGTCGGTGATCAGGCCTACCACCGCTGTGTCGTCGGCAAACTTAATGATGGTGTTGGAGTCGTGCCTGGCCGTGCAGTCATGAGTGAACAGGGAGTACAGGAGGGGACTGAGCACGCACCCTTGAGGGGCCCCGTGTTGAGGATCAGCGTGGCAGATTTGTTGTTGCCTACCCTTACCACCTGGGCGCGGCCCGTCAGGAAGTCTTGGACCCAGTTGCAGAAGGAGGTGTTCAGTCCCAGGGTGCTTAGCTTAGTGATGAGCTTGGAGGGCACTATGGTCTTGAACGCTGAGCTGTAGTCAATGAACAACATTCTCACGTAGGTGTTCCTTTTGTCCAGGTGGGAAAGGGCAGTGTTGAGTGCAGTAGAGATTGAGTCATCTGTGGATCTGTTGGGGCTGTATGCAAATTCAGGTGGGTCTAGGGTTTCTGGGATAATGGTGTTGTTGTGAGCCATGACCAGCCTTTCAAAGCACTTCACGGCTACAGACGTGAATGCTACAGGTCGGTAGTCATTTAGGCAGGTTACCTTGGTGTTCTTGGGCACAGGGACTTTGGTGGTTGGTATTACAGACTCAGACAGGGAGAGGTTGAAAATGTCAGTGAAGACACTTGCCAGTTGGTCAGTGCATGCTCGCAGTACACTTCCTGGTAATCCGTCTGGCCCTGCGGCTTTGTGAATGTTGACCTGTTTAAAGGTCTTACTCACATTGGCTGCGGAGATCATTATCACACAGTCTTCCGGAGTCTAATCGAACCCACAAAAGCTGATGCTCCAGATACTCAACTAGTCTAAAGAAGGCCAGTTGGATTGCTTCTTCAATTAGCACTACAGTTTCCAGCTGTGCTAACATAATTGCAAAAGGGTTTTCTAATGATAAATTAGCCTTTTAAAATAATAAACTTGGATTAGCTAACACAACGTGCCATTGGAACACAGGATTGATGGTTGCTAATAATGGGCCTCTGTACGCCTATGTAGATATTCCATTTAAAAAATCTGCCGTTTCCAGCTACAATAGTCATTTACAACATTAACAATGTCTACACTATATTTCTGATCAATTTGATGTTATTTTAATGGACAAAAAAACGGGCTTTTCTTTTAAAAACAAGGACATTTCTAAGTGACCCCAAACCTTTGGTAGTGTATGTAAATGTGATTTTTCAGTTATTTTATTTTTTATAAATTAGCAAAGTTTTCTATAAACCTGTTTTTACTTTGTCATTAGGGGTGTGCCTTATTCTAAATTTGATTAAATTGTTTTCCCCCCCTTCATCAATCTAATATCTACATATCTACATAGGCGTACAGAGGTCCATTATCAGCAACCATCACTCCTGTGTTCCAATGGCACGTTGTGATAGCTAATCCAAGTTTATTAATTGTAGATTGATGAATGTAGATTGATGAAGGGGGGAAAAACAATTTAATCAATTTTAGAATAAGGCTGTAACCTAACAAAATGTGAAAAGCTCAAGGGGTCTGAATACTTTCTGAAGGCACTGTATTTCTATCAGTTATTTACGTCAGATAGGGGAGAGATGTGCTGGGAAGTGTTGTGTTGTTGGTTTTTACCTGATTTTGTTGTTTGCTTGAGTGATTTCAGATGGAAGGGAATTCCATGTGAGCTATCATTCTTGTAGACAAAAGAATCACCCATAAAAATAAGATATTTAAAATCCAGTGTATGGATTTTGCTAAATCATTTGGTCAATTGGCTGTCCAAATGGTCTAATTGCAAGTTACTGAACAGCTAATGAATATGTATATTTTTTTATTTATACCTACCTTGTAAATAATTTATTAGTAGTAGTAATAATGACATTTATTTATACTTACAACAATGTGAGGTCAACATTTCAGTTCAATAATGAGCCTCTCATTGTGTTTATACAGAATAATTGATAATAGTTGCTGTTGCACATTTTCAAGGCCAGTGGGTACAAAGGACATTAAAAGTGTTAACATTTATTATTCAAATGACAACGCTGATGCATCAAAATTATATTTGTTGATTGGAGCAAAATAATATTCTTTATCATGAATGTAATTATCATCCAATATCTGCCAGCCAGACACCCCTTTCTTTGCACTTTGCCATCGTGTTGTTTGCTTGCTATTTAAATGGTCTCTTCGTTTCTCTAAAAGCCTCTGGTGATGCACGACAGAGGGAATTAAGCTTTTAATTAGTGGCTTTAAATCGGCTTGAAAGTAATACCTATAGGACAGACATTGCAACAGCTGCCACCTGTTTAGCTGTGATTGACATCAAAACAGTGAGGAAAGATACCTTTGACAGACAGTAAAGAGTCACTCGAGATGTTGCATTTGGTGATGCACATATCTGATTGAAATACTCAGTAATCTCAGCGGCAAAGAGGAGCCACCAGCACAGCCCCGCTATTTCTAACCAAATCATTGATCTCATGCTCTCAGGGCACCTCCTCTGGAACTTTGCCAGATTAATGGCTTCAAGCTTATTGTCCAAAGGAATTTGGATTCATTTGCAACAAAGTGGAGGAATATAAATAATGCATGCTGTAATCAAGACTCTTTAATGAGTCCCATTGCTAATGGAAACCCCCATTGTAAAAAGAAAGACCCAAACTGTAGATGTGCTGATGAATTATAAATGATGTTGGCTTAATCTCCATTTAGGGCATCAATAGTGAAACACACACAATATTCCCATAACACATAAATAAGTTCCACTGCCAAGGTGATATAACTAGTGTCATACAAAGCTACAACAAGGTAATATAACTAGTTCAATACAGAGCTAGAACAAGGTAATATAACTAGTTCCATACAAAGCTACAACAAGGTAAAATAACTAGTTCCATACAAAGCTACAACAAGGTAATATAACTAGTTCCATACAAAGCTACAACAAGGTAATTTAACTAGTTCCATACAAAGCTACAACAAGGTAATATAACTAGTTCCATACAAAGCTAGAGCAGGGTAATATAACTAGTTCCAAACAAAGCTACAACAAGGTAATATAACTAGTTCCATACAAAGCTACAACAAGGTAATATAACTAGTTCAATACAGAGCTAGAACAAGGTAATATGACTAGTTCCATACAAAGCTACAACAAGGTAAAATAACTAGTTCCATACAAAGCTACAACAAGGTAATATAACTAGTTCCATACAAAGCTACAACAAGGTAATATAACTAGTTCCATACAAAGCTACAACAAGGTAATGTAACTAGTTCCATACAAAGCTACAACAAGGTAATATAACTAGTTCCATACAAAGCTACAACAAGGTAATATAACTAGTGTCATACAAGGCTACAACAAGGTAATATAACTAGTGTCATACAAAGCTAAAACAAGGTAATATAACTAGTTCCATACAAAGCTACAACAAGGTAATATAACTAGTTCAAAACAAAGCTACAACAAGGTAATATAACTAGCTCCATACAAAGCTACAACAAGGTAATATAACTAGTTCCATGCAAAGCTACAACAAGGTAATATAACTAGTTCCATACAAAGCTACAACAAGGTAATATAACTAGTTCAATACAAAGCTAAAACAAGGTAATATAACTAGTTCCATACAAAGCTACAACAAGGTAATATAACTAGTTCTATACAAAGCTACAACAAGGTAATATAACTAGTTCCATACAAAGCTACAACAAGGTAATATAACTAGTTCTATACAAAGCTACAACAAGGTAATATAACTAGTGTCATACAAAGCTACAATAAGGTAATATAACTAGTTCTATACAAAGCTACAACAAGGTAATATAACTAGTTCCATACAAAGCTAGAACAAGGTAATTTAACTAGTTCCATACAAAGCTACAACAAGGTACTATAACTAGTGTCATAGAAAGCTACAACAAGGTAATATAACTAGTATCATACAAAGCTACAACAAGGTAATATAACTAGTTCCCTTACAATGCTACAACAAGGTAATATAACTAGTTCCATACAAAGCTACAACAAGGTAATATAACTAGTTCCATACAAATCTACAACAAGGTAATTTAACTAGTTCCATACAAAGCTACAACAAAATAATATAACTAGTTCCAAACAAAGCTACAACAAGGTAATATAACTAGTGTCATACAAAGCTAAAACAAGGTAACATAACTAGTTCCATACAAAGCTACAACAAGGTAATATAACTAGTTCCATACAAAGCTACAAAAAGGTAATATAACTAGTTCCATACAAAGCTACAACAAGGTAATATAACTAGTGTCATAGAAAGCTACAACAAGGTAATATAACTAGTGTCATACAAAGCTACAACAAGGTAATATAACTAGTTCCCTTACAAAGCTACAACAAGGTAATATAACTAGTTCCATACAAAGCTACAACAAGGTAATATAACTAGTTCCACACAAAGCTACAACAAGGTAATATAACTAGTTCCATACAAAGCTAGAACAAGGCAATATAACTCGTTCCATACAAAGCTACAACAAGGTAATTTAACTAGTTCCATACAAAGCTAAAACAAGGTAATTTAACTAGTTCCATACAAGGCTACAACAAGGTAATATAACTAGTTCCATACAAAGCTACAACAAGGTAATATAACTAGTTCCATACAAAGCTACAACAAGGTAATATAACTAGTTTCATACAAAGCTACAACAAGGTAATATAACTAGTTCAATACAGAGCTAGAACAAGGTAATTTAACTAGTTCCATACAAAGCTACAACAAGGTAATATAACTAGTTCCATATAAAGCAACAACAAGGTAATATAACTAGTTCCATACAAAGCTAGAACAAGGCAATATAACTAGTTCCATACAAAGCTACAACAAGGTAATATAACTAGTTCCATACAAAGCTACAACAAGGTAATATAACTAGTTCCATACAAAGCTACAACAAGGTAATATAACTAGTTCCATACAAAGATACAACAAGGTAAAATAACTAGTTCCATACAAAGCTACAACAAGGTAATATAACTAGTTCCATTCGAAGCTACAACAAGGTAATATAACTAGTTCCATACAAAGCTACAACAAGGTAATATAACTAGTTCCAAACAAAGCTACAACAAGGTAATATAACTATTGTCATACAAAGCTACAACAAGGTAATATAACTAGTTCCATACAAAGCTACAACAAGGTAATATAACTAGTTCCATACAAAGCTACAAAAAGGTAATATAACTAGTTCCATACAAAAATACAACAAGGTAATATAACTAGTTCAATACAAAGCTACAACAAGGTAATATAACTAGTTCCATAGAAAGCTACAACAAGGTAATATAACTAGTTCAATACAAAGCTACAACAAGGTAATATAACTAGTTCCATACAAAGCTAGAACAAGGCAATATAACTAGTTCCATACAAAGCTACAACAAGGTAATATAACTAGTTCAATACAAAGCTAGAACAAGGTAATATAACTAGTTCCATTCAAAGCTACAACAAGGTAATATAACTAGTTCAATACAAAGCTAAAACAAGGTAATATAACTAGTTCTATACAAAGCTACAACAAGGTAATATAACTAGTGTTATACAAAGCTACAACAAGGTAATATAACTAGTTCTATACAAAGCTACAACAAGGTATTATAACTAGTTCCATACAAAGCTAGAACAAGGTAATTTAACTAGTTCAATACAAAGCTAGAACAAGGTAATATAACTAGTTTTATAGAAAGCTACAACAAGGTAATATAACTAGTGTCATACAAAGCTACAACAAGGTAATATAACTAGTTCGCTTACAAAGCTACAACAAGGTAATATAACTTGTTCTATACAAAGCTACAACAAGGTAATATAACTAGTTCCATACAAAGCTACAACAAGGTAATTTAACTAGTTCCATACAAAGCTACAACAAGGTAATATAACTAGTTCCAAACAAAGCTACAACAAGGTAATATAACTAGTGTCATACAAAGCTACAACAAGGTAATATAACTAGTTCCATACAAAGCTACAACAAGGTAATATAACTAGTTCCATACAAAGCTACAAAAAGGTAATATAACTAGTTCCATACAAAGCTACAACAAGGTAATAGAACTAGTTCAATACAAAGCTACAACAAGGTAATATAACTAGTTCCATACAAAGTTACAACAATGTAATTTAACTAGTTCCATACAAAGCTAGAACAAGACAATATAACTAGTTCCATAAAAAAATACAACAAGGTAATATAAATAGTTCCATACAAAGCTACAACAAGGTAATATAACTAGTTCAATACAAAGCTAAAACAAGGTAATATAACTAGTTCCATACAAAGCTACAACAAGGTAATATAACTAGTTCCATACAAAGCTACAACAAGGTAATATAACTAGTTCCATACAAAGCTACAACAAGGTAATATAACTAGTTCTATACAAAGCTACAACAAGGTAATATAACTAGTGTCATACAAAGCTACAACAAGGTAATATAACTAGTTCTATACAAAGCTACAACAAGGTAATATAACTAGTTCCATACAAAGCTAGAACAAGGTAATTTAACTAGTTCCATACAAAGCTACAACAAGGTAATTTAACTAGTTCAATACAAAGCTAGAACAAGGTAATATAACTAGTGTCATAGAAAGCTACAACAAGGTAATATAACTAGTGTCATACAAAGCTACAACAAGGTAATATAACTAGTTCCCTTACAAAGCTACAACAAGGTAATATAACTAGTGTCATACAAAGCTACAACAAGGTAATATAACTAGTTCCATACAAAGCTACAACAAGGTAATTTAACTAGTTCCATACAAAGCTAGAACAAGGTAATATAACTAGTGTAATAGAAAGCTACAACAAGGTAATATAACTAGTGTCATACAAAGCTAGAACAAGGTAATATAACTAGTTCCATACAAAGCTACAACAAGGTAATATAACTAGTTCCATACAAAGCTACAACAAGGTAATATAACTAGTTCCATACAAAGCTAGAACGAGGCAATATAACTCGTTCCATACAAAGCTACAACAAGGTAATATAACTAGTTCAATAGAAAGCTACAACAAGGTAATATAACTAGTTCCAAAGAAAGCTACAACAGGGTAATATAACTAGTTCAATACAAAGCTACAACAAGGTAATATAACTAGTGTCATACAAAGCTACAACAAGGTAATATAACTAGTGTCATACAAAGCTACAACAAGGTAATATAACTAGTTCTATACAAACTACAACAAGGTAATATAACTAGTTCCATACAAAGCTACAACAAGGTAATTTAACTAGTTCCATACAAAGCTACAACAAGGTAATTTAACTAGTTCAATACAAAGCTAGAACAAGGTAATATAACTAGTGTCATAGAAAGCTACAACAAGGTAATATAACTAGTGTCATACAAAGCTACAACAAGGTAATATAACTAGTTCCCCTACAAAGCTACAACAAGGTAATTTAACTAGTTCCATACAAAGCTACAACAAGGTAATATAACTAGTTCCATACAAAGCTACAACAAGGTAATATAACTAGTTCCATACAAAGCTAGAACAAGGCAATATAACTCGTTCCATACAAAGCTACAACAAGGTAATATAACTCGTTCCATACAAAGCTACAACAAGGTAATATAACTAGTTCCAAACAAAGCTACAACAAGGTAATATAACTAGTTCCATATAAAGCTACAACAAGGTAATATAACTAGTTCAATACAAAGCTAGAAAAAGGTAATATAACTAGTTCCATACAAAGTTACAACAAGGTAATATAACTAGTTCCATACAAAGCTAGAACAAGGCAATATAACTAGTTCCATACAAAGCTACAACAAGGTAATATAACTAGTTCCAAACAAAGCTACAACAAGGTAATATAACTAGTTCCATACAAAGCTTCAACAAGGAAATATAACTAGTTCCATACAAAGCTAGAACAAGGTAACATAACTAGTTCCATACAAAGCTACAACAAGGTAATATAACTAGTTCCATACAAAGCTACAACAAGGTAATATAACTAGTGTCATACAAAGCTACAACAAGGTAATATAACCAGTGTCATACAAAGCTACAACAAGGTAATATAACTAGTTCCATACAAAGCTACACCAAGGTAATATAACTAGTTCCATACAAAGCTACAACAAGGTCATATAACTAGTTCCATTCAAAGCTACAACAAGGTAATATAACTAGTTCCATACAAAGCTACAACAAGGTAATATAACTAGTTCCATACAAAGCTACAACAAGGTAATATAACTAGTTCCATACAAAGCTAAAACAAGGTAATTTAACTAGTTCCATACAAGGCTACAACAAGGTAATATAACTAGTTCCATACAAAGCTACAACAAGGTAATATAACTAGTTCCATACAAAGCTACAACAAGGTAATTTAACTAGTTCCATACAAGGCTACAACAAGGTAATATAACTAGTTCCATACAAAGCTACAACAAGGTAATATAACTAGTTCCATACAAAGCTACAACAAGGTAATATAAAGAGTTCTATACAAAGCTACAACAAGGTAATATAACTAGTTCCATACAAAGCTACAACAAGGTAATATAACTAGTTCTATACAAGGCTACAACAAGGTAATATAACTAGTTCCATACAAAGCTACAACAAGGTAATTTAACTAGTTCCATACAAAGCTAGAACAAGGTAATTTAACTAGTTCAATACAAAGCTAGAACAAGGTAATATAACTAGTGTCATAGAAAGCTAGAACATGGTAATATAACTAGTGTCATAGAAAGCTAGAACAAGGTAATATAACTAGTGTCATACAAAGCTACAACAAGGTAATATAACTAGTTCCCTTACAAAGCTACAACAAGGTAATATAACTAGTTCCATACAAAGCTACAACAAGGTAATATAACTAGTTCCATACAAAGCTACAACAAGGTAAAATAACTAGTTCCATACAAAGCTACAACAAGGTAATATAACTAGTTCCATACAAAGAAATAACAAGGTAATATAACTAGTTCCATACAAAGCTACAACAAGGTAATATAACTAGTTCCATACAAAGCTACAACAAGGTAATATAACTAGTTCCATACAAAGCTACAACAAGGTAATATAACTAGTGTCATACAAGGCTACAACAAGGTAATATAACTAGTGTCATACAAAGCTAAAACAAGGTAATATAACTAGTTCCATACAAAGCTACAACAAGGTAATATAACTAGTTCAAAACAAAGCTACAACAAGGTAATATAACTAGCTCCATACAAAGCTACAACAAGGTAATATAACTAGTTCCATGCAAAGCTACAACAAGGTAATATAACTAGTTCCATACAAAGCTACAACAAGGTAATATAACTAGTTCATTACAAAGCTACAACAAGGTAATATAACTAGTTCCATACAAAGCTACAACAAGGTAATATAACTAGTTCCATACAAAGCTACAACAAGGTAATATAACTAGTTCCATACAAAGCTACAACAAGGTAATATAACTAGTTCTATACAAAGCTACAACAAGGTAATATAACTAGTGTCATACAAAGCTACAATAAGGTAATATAACTAGTTCTATACAAAGCTACAACAAGGTAATATAACTAGTTCCATACAAAGCTAGAACAAGGTAATTTAACTAGTTCCATACAAAGCTACAACAAGGTAATATAACTAGTGTCATAGAAAGCTACAACAAGGTAATATAACTAGTATCATACAAAGCTACAACAAGGTAATTTAACTAGTTCCATACAAAGCTACAACAAAATAATATAACTAGTTCCAAACAAAGCTACAACAAGGTAATATAACTAGTTCAATACAAAGCTAAAACAAGGTAATATAACTAGTTCCATACAAAGCTACAACAAGGTAATATAACTAGTTCCATACAAAGCTACAACAAGGTAATATAACTAGTTCCATACAAAGCTACAACAAGGTAATATAACTAGTTCTATACAAAGCTACAACAAGGTAATATAACTAGTGTTATACAAAGCTACAACAAGGTAATATAACTAGTTCTATACAAAGCTACAACAAGGTATTATAACTAGTTCCATACAAAGCTACAACAAGGTAATATAACTAGTGTCATACAAAGCCACAACAAGGTAATAAAACTAGTTCTATACAAAGCTACAACAAGGTAATATAACTAGTGTCATACAAAGCTACAACAAGGTAATATAACTAGTTCCATACAAAGCTACAACAAGGTAATATAACTAGTTCCATACAAAGCTAGAACAAGGTAATTTAACTAGTTCCATACAAAGCTACAACAAGGTAATATAACTAGTTCAATACAAAGCTACAACAAGGTAATATAACTAGTTCCATACAAAGTTACAACAATGTAATATAACTAGTTCTATGCAAAGCTAGAACAAGACAATATAACTAGTTCCATAAAAAAATACAACAAGGTAATATAACTAGTTCCATACAAAGCTACAACAAGGTAATAAAACTAGTTCAATACAAAGCTAAAACAAGGTAATATAACTAGTTCCATACAAAGCTACAACAAGGTAATATAACTAGTTCCATACAAAGCTACAACAAGGTAATATAACTAGTTCCATACAAAGCTACAACAAGGTAATATAACTAGTTCTATACAAAGCTACAACAAGGTAATATAACTAGTGTCATACAAAGCTACAACAAGGTAATATAACTAGTTCTATACAAAGCTACAACAAGGTAATATAACTAGTGTCATACAAAGCTACAACAAGGTAATTTAACTAGTTCCATACAAAGCTACAACAAGGTAATTTAACTAGTTCAATACAAAGCTAGAACAAGGTAATATAACTAGTGTCATAGAAAGCTACAACAAGGTAATATAACTAGTGTCATACAAAGCTACAACAAGGTAATATAACTAGTTCCCTTACAAAGCTACAACAAGGTAATATAACTAGTGTCATACAAAGCTACAACAAGGTAATATAACTAGTTCCATACAAAGCTACAACAAGGTAATTTAACTAGTTCCATACAAAGCTAGAACAAGGTAATATAACTAGTGTAATAGAAAGCTACAACAAGGTAATATAACTAGTGTCATACAAAGCTAGAACAAGGTAATATACCTAGTTCCATACAAAGCTACAACAAGGTAATATAACTAGTTCCATACAAAGCTACAACAAGGTAATATAACTAGTTCCATACAAAGCTACAACAAGGTAATATAACTAGTACCATACAAAGCTAGAACGAGGCAATATAACTCGTTCCATACAAAGCTACAACAAGGTAATATAACTAGTTCAATAAAAAGCTACAACAAGGTAATATAACTAGTTCCAAACAAAGCTACAACAGGGTAATATAACTAGTTCAATACAAAGCTACAACAAGGTAATATAACTAGTGTCATACAAAGCTACAACAAGGTAATATAACTAGTGTCATACAAAGCTACAACAAGGTAATATAACTAGTTCTATACAAAGCTACAACAAGGTAATATAACTAGTTCCATACAAAGCTACAACAAGGTAATTTAACTAGTTCCATACAAAGCTACAACAAGGTAATTAAACTAGTTCAATACAAAGCTAGAACAAGGTAATATAACTAGTGTCATAGAAAGCTACAACAAGGTAATATAACTAGTGTCATACAAAGCTACAACAAGGTAATATAACTAGTTCCCCTACAAAGCTACAACAAGGTAATATAACTAGTTCCATACAAAGCTACAACAAGGTAATATAACTAGTTCCATACAAAGCTACAACAAGGTAATATAACTAGTTCCATACAAAGCTAGAACAAGGCAATATAACTCGTTCCATACAAAGCTACAACAAGGTAATATAACTCGTTCCATACAAAGCTACAACAAGGTAATATACCTAGTTCCATACAAAGCTACAACAAGGTAATATAACTAGTTCCATACAAAGCTACAACAAGGTAATATAACTAGTTCCATACAAAGCTACAACAAGGTAATATAACTAGTACCATACAAAGCTAGAACGAGGCAATATAACTCGTTCCATACAAAGCTACAACAAGGTAATATAACTAGTTCAATAAAAAGCTACAACAAGGTAATATAACTAGTTCCAAACAAAGCTACAACAGGGTAATATAACTAGTTCAATACAAAGCTACAACAAGGTAATATAACTAGTGTCATACAAAGCTACAACAAGGTAATATAACTAGTGTCATACAAAGCTACAACAAGGTAATATAACTAGTTCTATACAAAGCTACAACAAGGTAATATAACTAGTTCCATACAAAGCTACAACAAGGTAATTTAACTAGTTCCATACAAAGCTACAACAAGGTAATTAAACTAGTTCAATACAAAGCTAGAACAAGGTAATATAACTAGTGTCATAGAAAGCTACAACAAGGTAATATAACTAGTGTCATACAAAGCTACAACAAGGTAATATAACTAGTTCCCCTACAAAGCTACAACAAGGTAATATAACTAGTTCCATACAAAGCTACAACAAGGTAATATAACTAGTTCCATACAAAGCTACAACAAGGTAATATAACTAGTTCCATACAAAGCTAGAACAAGGCAATATAACTCGTTCCATACAAAGCTACAACAAGGTAATATAACTCGTTCCATACAAAGCTACAACAAGGTAATATAACTAGTTCCAAACAAAGCTACAACAAGGTACTTTAACTAGTTCCATATCAAGCTACAACAAGGTAATATAACTAGTTCAATACAAAGCTAGAAAAAGGTAATATAACTAGTTCCATACAAAGTTACAACAAGGTAATATAACTAGTTCCATACAAAGCTAGAACAAGGCAATATAACTAGTTCCATACAAAGCTACAACAAGGTAATATAACTAGTTCCAAACAAAGCTACAACAAGGTAATATAACTAGTTCCATACAAAGCTAGAACAAGGTAACATAACTAGTTCCATACAAAGCTACAACAAGGTAATATAACTAGTTCCATACAAAGCTACAACAAGGTAATATAACTAGTGTCATACAAAGCTACAACAAGGTAATATAACCAGTGTCATACAAAGCTACAACAAGGTAATATAACTAGTTCCATACAAAGCTACACCAAGGTAATATAACTAGTTCCATACAAAGCTACAACAAGGTCATATAACTAGTTCCATTCAAAGCTACAACAAGGTAATATAACTAGTTCCATACAAAGCTACAACAAGGTAATATAACTAGTTCTATACAAAGCTACAACAAGGTAATATAACTAGTTCCATACAAAGCTAAAACAAGGTAATTTAACTAGTTCCATACAAAGCTACAACAAGGTAATATAACTAGTTCCATACAAAGCTACAACAAGGTAATATAACTAGTTCTATACAAAGCTACAACAAGGTAATATAACTAGTGTCATACAAAGCTACAACAAGGTAATATAACTAGTTCTATACAAAGCTACAACAAGGTAATATAACTAGTTCCATACAAAGCTAGAACAAGGTAATTTAACTAGTTCCATACAAAGCTACAACAAGGTAATTTAACTAGTTCAATACAAAGCTAGAACAAGGTAATATAACTAGTGTCATAGAAAGCTACAACAAGGTAATATAACTAGTGTCATACAAAGCTACAACAAGGTAATATAACTAGTTCCCTTACAAAGCTACAACAAGGTAATATAACTAGTGTCATACAAAGCTACAACAAGGTAATATAACTAGTTCCATACAAAGCTACAACAAGGTAATTTAACTAGTTCCATACAAAGCTAGAACAAGGTAATATAACTAGTGTAATAGAAAGCTACAACAAGGTAATATAACTAGTGTCATACAAAGCTAGAACAAGGTAATATAACTAGTTCCATACAAAGCTACAACAAGGTAATATAACTAGTTCCATACAAAGCTACAACAAGGTAATATAACTAGTTCCATACAAAGCTAGAACGAGGCAATATAACTCGTTCCATACAAAGCTACAACAAGGTAATATAACTAGTTCAATAGAAAGCTACAACAAGGTAATATAACTAGTTCCAAACAAAGCTACAACAGGGTAATATAACTAGTTCAATACAAAGCTACAACAAGGTAATATAACTAGTGTCATACAAAGCTACAACAAGGTAATATAACTAGTGTCATACAAAGCTACAACAAGGTAATATAACTAGTTCTATACAAACTACAACAAGGTAATATAACTAGTTCCATACAAAGCTACAACAAGGTAATTTAACTAGTTCCATACAAAGCTACAACAAGGTAATTTAACTAGTTCAATACAAAGCTAGAACAAGGTAATATAACTAGTGTCATAGAAAGCTACAACAAGGTAATATAACTAGTGTCATACAAAGCTACAACAAGGTAATATAACTAGTTCCCCTACAAAGCTACAACAAGGTAATTTAACTAGTTCCATACAAAGCTACAACAAGGTAATATAACTAGTTCCATACAAAGCTACAACAAGGTAATATAACTAGTTCCATACAAAGCTAGAACAAGGCAATATAACTCGTTCCATACAAAGCTACAACAAGGTAATATAACTCGTTCCATACAAAGCTACAACAAGGTAATATAACTAGTTCCAAACAAAGCTACAACAAGGTAATATAACTAGTTCCATATAAAGCTACAACAAGGTAATATAACTAGTTCAATACAAAGCTAGAAAAAGGTAATATAACTAGTTCCATACAAAGTTACAACAAGGTAATATAACTAGTTCCATACAAAGCTAGAACAAGGCAATATAACTAGTTCCATACAAAGCTACAACAAGGTAATATAACTAGTTCCAAACAAAGCTACAACAAGGTAATATAACTAGTTCCATACAAAGCTTCAACAAGGAAATATAACTAGTTCCATACAAAGCTAGAACAAGGTAACATAACTAGTTCCATACAAAGCTACAACAAGGTAATATAACTAGTTCCATACAAAGCTACAACAAGGTAATATAACTAGTGTCATACAAAGCTACAACAAGGTAATATAACCAGTGTCATACAAAGCTACAACAAGGTAATATAACTAGTTCCATACAAAGCTACACCAAGGTAATATAACTAGTTCCATACAAAGCTACAACAAGGTCATATAACTAGTTCCATTCAAAGCTACAACAAGGTAATATAACTAGTTCCATACAAAGCTACAACAAGGTAATATAACTAGTTCCATACAAAGCTACAACAAGGTAATATAACTAGTTCCATTCAAAGCTAAAACAAGGTAATTTAACTAGTTCCATACAAGGCTACAACAAGGTAATATAACTAGTTCCATACAAAGCTACAACAAGGTAATATAACTAGTTCCATACAAAGCTACAACAAGGTAATTTAACTAGTTCCATACAAGGCTACAACAAGGTAATATAACTAGTTCCATACAAAGCTACAACAAGGTAATATAACTAGTTCCATACAAAGCTACAACAAGGTAATATAACTAGTTCTATACAAAGCTACAACAAGGTAATATAACTAGTTCCATACAAAGCTACAACAAGGTAATATAACTAGTTCTATACAAAGCTACAACAAGGTAATATAACTAGTTCCATACAAAGCTACAACAAGGTAATTTAACTAGTTCCATACAAAGCTAGAACAAGGTAATTTAACTAGTTCAATACAAAGCTAGAACAAGGTAATATAACTAGTGTCATAGAAAGCTAGAACATGGTAATATAACTAGTGTCATAGAAAGCTAGAACAAGGTAATATAACTAGTGTCATACAAAGCTACAACAAGGTAATATAACTAGTTCCCTTACAAAGCTACAACAAGGTAATATAACTAGTTCCATACAAAGCTACAACAAGGTAATATAACTAGTTCCATACAAAGCTACAACAAGGTAAAATAACTAGTTCCATACAAAGCTACAACAAGGTAATATAACTAGTTCCATACAAAGAAATAACAAGGTAATATAACTAGTTCCATACAAAGCTACAACAAGGTAATATAACTAGTTCCATACAAAGCTACAACAAGGTAATATAACTAGTTCCATACAAAGCTACAACAAGGTAATATAACTAGTGTCATACAAGGCTACAACAAGGTAATATAACTAGTGTCATACAAAGCTAAAACAAGGTAATATAACTAGTTCCATACAAAGCTACAACAAGGTAATATAACTAGTTCAAAACAAAGCTACAACAAGGTAATATAACTAGCTCCATACAAAGCTACAACAAGGTAATATAACTAGTTCCATGCAAAGCTACAACAAGGTAATATAACTAGTTCCATACAAAGCTACAACAAGGTAATATAACTAGTTCATTACAAAGCTACAACAAGGTAATATAACTAGTTCCATACAAAGCTACAACAAGGTAATATAACTAGTTCCATACAAAGCTACAACAAGGTAATATAACTAGTTCCATACAAAGCTACAACAAGGTAATATAACTAGTTCTATACAAAGCTACAACAAGGTAATATAACTAGTGTCATACAAAGCTACAATAAGGTAATATAACTAGTTCTATACAAAGCTACAACAAGGTAATATAACTAGTTCCATACAAAGCTAGAACAAGGTAATTTAACTAGTTCCATACAAAGCTACAACAAGGTAATATAACTAGTGTCATAGAAAGCTACAACAAGGTAATATAACTAGTATCATACAAAGCTACAACAAGGTAATTTAACTAGTTCCATACAAAGCTACAACAAAATAATATAACTAGTTCCAAACAAAGCTACAACAAGGTAATATAACTAGTTCAATACAAAGCTACAACAAGGTAATATAACTAGTTCCCCTACAAAGCTACAACAAGGTAATATAACTAGTTCCATACAAAGCTACAACAAGGTAATATAACTAGTTCCATACAAAGCTACAACAAGGTAATATAACTAGTTCCATACAAAGCTAGAACAAGGCAATATAACTCGTTCCATACAAAGCTACAACAAGGTAATATAACTCGTTCCATACAAAGCTACAACAAGGTAATATAACTAGTTCCAAACAAAGCTACAACAAGGTACTTTAACTAGTTCCATATAAAGCTACAACAAGGTAATATAACTAGTTCAATACAAAGCTAGAAAAAGGTAATATAACTAGTTCCATACAAAGTTACAACAAGGTAATATAACTAGTTCCATACAAAGCTAGAACAAGGCAATATAACTAGTTCCATACAAAGCTACAACAAGGTAATATAACTAGTTCCAAACAAAGCTACAACAAGGTAATATAACTAGTTCCATACAAAGCTAGAACAAGGTAACATAACTAGTTCCATACAAAGCTACAACAAGGTAATATAACTAGTTCCATACAAAGCTACAACAAGGTAATATAACTAGTGTCATACAAAGCTACAACAAGGTAATATAACCAGTGTCATACAAAGCTACAACAAGGTAATATAACTAGTTCCATACAAAGCTACACCAAGGTAATATAACTAGTTCCATACAAAGCTACAACAAGGTCATATAACTAGTTCCATTCAAAGCTACAACAAGGTAATATAACTAGTTCCATACAAAGCTACAACAAGGTAATATAACTAGTTCTATACAAAGCTACAACAAGGTAATATAACTAGTTCCATACAAAGCTAAAACAAGGTAATTTAACTAGTTCCATACAAAGCTACAACAAGGTAATATAACTAGTTCCATACAAAGCTACAACAAGGTAATATAACTAGTTCTATACAAAGCTACAACAAGGTAATATAACTAGTGTCATACAAAGCTACAACAAGGTAATATAACTAGTTCTATACAAAGCTACAACAAGGTAATATAACTAGTTCCATACAAAGCTAGAACAAGGTAATTTAACTAGTTCCATACAAAGCTACAACAAGGTAATTTAACTAGTTCAATACAAAGCTAGAACAAGGTAATATAACTAGTGTCATAGAAAGCTACAACAAGGTAATATAACTAGTGTCATACAAAGCTACAACAAGGTAATATAACTAGTTCCCTTACAAAGCTACAACAAGGTAATATAACTAGTGTCATACAAAGCTACAACAAGGTAATATAACTAGTTCCATACAAAGCTACAACAAGGTAATTTAACTAGTTCCATACAAAGCTAGAACAAGGTAATATAACTAGTGTAATAGAAAGCTACAACAAGGTAATATAACTAGTGTCATACAAAGCTAGAACAAGGTAATATAACTAGTTCCATACAAAGCTACAACAAGGTAATATAACTAGTTCCATACAAAGCTACAACAAGGTAATATAACTAGTTCCATACAAAGCTAGAACGAGGCAATATAACTCGTTCCATACAAAGCTACAACAAGGTAATATAACTAGTTCAATAGAAAGCTACAACAAGGTAATATAACTAGTTCCAAACAAAGCTACAACAGGGTAATATAACTAGTTCAATACAAAGCTACAACAAGGTAATATAACTAGTGTCATACAAAGCTACAACAAGGTAATATAACTAGTGTCATACAAAGCTACAACAAGGTAATATAACTAGTTCTATACAAACTACAACAAGGTAATATAACTAGTTCCATACAAAGCTACAACAAGGTAATTTAACTAGTTCCATACAAAGCTACAACAAGGTAATTTAACTAGTTCAATACAAAGCTAGAACAAGGTAATATAACTAGTGTCATAGAAAGCTACAACAAGGTAATATAACTAGTGTCATACAAAGCTACAACAAGGTAATATAACTAGTTCCCCTACAAAGCTACAACAAGGTAATTTAACTAGTTCCATACAAAGCTACAACAAGGTAATATAACTAGTTCCATACAAAGCTACAACAAGGTAATATAACTAGTTCCATACAAAGCTAGAACAAGGCAATATAACTCGTTCCATACAAAGCTACAACAAGGTAATATAACTCGTTCCATACAAAGCTACAACAAGGTAATATAACTAGTTCCAAACAAAGCTACAACAAGGTAATATAACTAGTTCCATATAAAGCTACAACAAGGTAATATAACTAGTTCAATACAAAGCTAGAAAAAGGTAATATAACTAGTTCCATACAAAGTTACAACAAGGTAATATAACTAGTTCCATACAAAGCTAGAACAAGGCAATATAACTAGTTCCATACAAAGCTACAACAAGGTAATATAACTAGTTCCAAACAAAGCTACAACAAGGTAATATAACTAGTTCCATACAAAGCTTCAACAAGGAAATATAACTAGTTCCATACAAAGCTAGAACAAGGTAACATAACTAGTTCCATACAAAGCTACAACAAGGTAATATAACTAGTTCCATACAAAGCTACAACAAGGTAATATAACTAGTGTCATACAAAGCTACAACAAGGTAATATAACCAGTGTCATACAAAGCTACAACAAGGTAATATAACTAGTTCCATACAAAGCTACACCAAGGTAATATAACTAGTTCCATACAAAGCTACAACAAGGTCATATAACTAGTTCCATTCAAAGCTACAACAAGGTAATATAACTAGTTCCATACAAAGCTACAACAAGGTAATATAACTAGTTCCATACAAAGCTACAACAAGGTAATATAACTAGTTCCATACAAAGCTAAAACAAGGTAATTTAACTAGTTCCATACAAGGCTACAACAAGGTAATATAACTAGTTCCATACAAAGCTACAACAAGGTAATATAACTAGTTCCATACAAAGCTACAACAAGGTAATTTAACTAGTTCCATACAAGGCTACAACAAGGTAATATAACTAGTTCCATACAAAGCTACAACAAGGTAATATAACTAGTTCCATACAAAGCTACAACAAGGTAATATAACTAGTTCTATACAAAGCTACAACAAGGTAATATAACTAGTTCCATACAAAGCTACAACAAGGTAATATAACTAGTTCTATACAAAGCTACAACAAGGTAATATAACTAGTTCCATACAAAGCTACAACAAGGTAATTTAACTAGTTCCATACAAAGCTAGAACAAGGTAATTTAACTAGTTCAATACAAAGCTAGAACAAGGTAATATAACTAGTGTCATAGAAAGCTAGAACATGGTAATATAACTAGTGTCATAGAAAGCTAGAACAAGGTAATATAACTAGTGTCATACAAAGCTACAACAAGGTAATATAACTAGTTCCCTTACAAAGCTACAACAAGGTAATATAACTAGTTCCATACAAAGCTACAACAAGGTAATATAACTAGTTCCATACAAAGCTACAACAAGGTAAAATAACTAGTTCCATACAAAGCTACAACAAGGTAATATAACTAGTTCCATACAAAGAAATAACAAGGTAATATAACTAGTTCCATACAAAGCTACAACAAGGTAATATAACTAGTTCCATACAAAGCTACAACAAGGTAATATAACTAGTTCCATACAAAGCTACAACAAGGTAATATAACTAGTGTCATACAAGGCTACAACAAGGTAATATAACTAGTGTCATACAAAGCTAAAACAAGGTAATATAACTAGTTCCATACAAAGCTACAACAAGGTAATATAACTAGTTCAAAACAAAGCTACAACAAGGTAATATAACTAGCTCCATACAAAGCTACAACAAGGTAATATAACTAGTTCCATGCAAAGCTACAACAAGGTAATATAACTAGTTCCATACAAAGCTACAACAAGGTAATATAACTAGTTCATTACAAAGCTACAACAAGGTAATATAACTAGTTCCATACAAAGCTACAACAAGGTAATATAACTAGTTCCATACAAAGCTACAACAAGGTAATATAACTAGTTCCATACAAAGCTACAACAAGGTAATATAACTAGTTCTATACAAAGCTACAACAAGGTAATATAACTAGTGTCATACAAAGCTACAATAAGGTAATATAACTAGTTCTATACAAAGCTACAACAAGGTAATATAACTAGTTCCATACAAAGCTAGAACAAGGTAATTTAACTAGTTCCATACAAAGCTACAACAAGGTAATATAACTAGTGTCATAGAAAGCTACAACAAGGTAATATAACTAGTATCATACAAAGCTACAACAAGGTAATTTAACTAGTTCCATACAAAGCTACAACAAAATAATATAACTAGTTCCAAACAAAGCTACAACAAGGTAATATAACTAGTTCAATACAAAGCTAAAACAAGGTAATATAACTAGTTCCATACAAAGCTACAACAAGGTAATATAACTAGTTCCATACAAAGCTACAACAAGGTAATATAACTAGTTCCATACAAAGCTACAACAAGGTAATATAACTAGTTCTATACAAAGCTACAACAAGGTAATATAACTAGTGTTATACAAAGCTACAACAAGGTAATATAACTAGTTCTATACAAAGCTACAACAAGGTATTATAACTAGTTCCATACAAAGCTACAACAAGGTAATATAACTAGTGTCATACAAAGCTACAACAAGGTAATAAAACTAGTTCTATACAAAGCTACAACAAGGTAATATAACTAGTGTCATACAAAGCTACAACAAGGTAATATAACTAGTTCCATACAAAGCTACAACAAGGTAATATAACTAGTTCCATACAAAGCTAGAACAAGGTAATTTAACTAGTTCCATACAAAGCTACAACAAGGTAATATAACTAGTTCAATACAAAGCTACAACAAGGTAATATAACTAGTTCCATACAAAGTTACAACAATGTAATATAACTAGTTCTATGCAAAGCTAGAACAAGACAATATAACTAGTTCCATAAAAAAATACAACAAGGTAATATAACTAGTTCCATACAAAGCTACAACAAGGTAATAAAACTAGTTCAATACAAAGCTAAAACAAGGTAATATAACTAGTTCCATACAAAGCTACAACAAGGTAATATAACTAGTTCCATACAAAGCTACAACAAGGTAATATAACTAGTTCCATACAAAGCTACAACAAGGTAATATAACTAGTTCTATACAAAGCTACAACAAGGTAATATAACTAGTGTCATACAAAGCTACAACAAGGTAATATAACTAGTTCTATACAAAGCTACAACAAGGTAATATAACTAGTTCCATACAAAGCTAGAACAAGGTAATTTAACTAGTTCCATACAAAGCTACAACAAGGTAATTTAACTAGTTCAATACAAAGCTAGAACAAGGTAATATAACTAGTGTCATAGAAAGCTACAACAAGGTAATATAACTAGTGTCATACAAAGCTACAACAAGGTAATATAACTAGTTCCCTTACAAAGCTACAACAAGGTAATATAACTAGTGTCATACAAAGCTACAACAAGGTAATATAACTAGTTCCATACAAAGCTACAACAAGGTAATTTAACTAGTTCCATACAAAGCTACAACAAGGTAATATAACTAGTGTAATAGAAAGCTACAACAAGGTAATATAACTAGTGTCATACAAAGCTAGAACAAGGTAATATACCTAGTTCCATACAAAGCTACAACAAGGTAATATAACTAGTTCCATACAAAGCTACAACAAGGTAATATAACTAGTTCCATACAAAGCTACAACAAGGTAATATAACTAGTACCATACAAAGCTAGAACGAGGCAATATAACTCGTTCCATACAAAGCTACAACAAGGTAATATAACTAGTTCAATAAAAAGCTACAACAAGGTAATATAACTAGTTCCAAACAAAGCTACAACAGGGTAATATAACTAGTTCAATACAAAGCTACAACAAGGTAATATAACTAGTGTCATACAAAGCTACAACAAGGTAATATAACTAGTGTCATACAAAGCTACAACAAGGTAATATAACTAGTTCTATACAAAGCTACAACAAGGTAATATAACTAGTTCCATACAAAGCTACAACAAGGTAATTTAACTAGTTCCATACAAAGCTACAACAAGGTAATTTAACTAGTTCAATACAAAGCTAGAACAAGGTAATATAACTAGTGTCATAGAAAGCTACAACAAGGTAATATAACTAGTGTCATACAAAGCTACAACAAGGTAATATAACTAGTTCCCCTACAAAGCTACAACAAGGTAATATAACTAGTTCCATACAAAGCTACAACAAGGTAATATAACTAGTTCCATACAAAGCTACAACAAGGTAATATAACTAGTTCCATACAAAGCTAGAACAAGGCAATATAACTCGTTCCATACAAAGCTACAACAAGGTAATATAACTCGTTCCATACAAAGCTACAACAAGGTAATATAACTAGTTCCAAACAAAGCTACAACAAGGTAATATAACTAGTTCCATATAAAGCTACAACAAGGTAATATAACTAGTTCAATACAAAGCTAGAAAAAGGTAATATAACTAGTTCCATACAAAGTTACAACAAGGTAATATAACTAGTTCCATACAAAGCTAGAACAAGGCAATATAACTAGTTCCATACAAAGCTACAACAAGGTAATATAACTAGTTCCAAACAAAGCTACAACAAGGTAATATAACTAGTTCCATACAAAGCTAGAACAAGGTAACATAACTAGTTCCATACAAAGCTACAACAAGGTAATATAACTAGTTCCATACAAAGCTACAACAAGGTAATATAACTAGTGTCATACAAAGCTACAACAAGGTAATATAACCAGTGTCATACAAAGCTACAACAAGGTAATATAACTAGTTCCATACAAAGCTACACCAAGGTAATATAACTAGTTCCATACAAAGCTACAACAAGGTCATATAACTAGTTCCATTCAAAGCTACAACAAGGTAATATAACTAGTTCCATACAAAGCTACAACAAGGTAATATAACTAGTTCTATACAAAGCTACAACAAGGTAATATAACTAGTTCCATACAAAGCTAAAACAAGGTAATTTAACTAGTTCCATACAAGGCTACAACAAGGTAATATAACTAGTTCCATACAAAGCTACAACAAGGTAATATAACTAGTTCCATACAAAGCTACAACAAGGTAATATAACTAGTTCCATACAAAGCTACAACAAGGTAATATAACTAGTTCCATACAAAGCTACAACAAGGTAATATAACTAGTTCCATACAAAGCTACAACAAGGTAATATAACTAGTTCCATACAAAGCTACAACAAGGTAATATAACTAGTTCAATACAAAGCTACAACAAGGTAATATAACTAGTTCCATACAAAGCTACAACAAGGTAATATAACTAGTTCCATACAAAGCTACAACAAGGTAATATAACTAGTTCCATACAAAGCTACAACAAGGTAATATAACTAGTTCCATACAAAGCTACAACAAGGTAATATAACTAGTGTCATACAAGGCTACAACAAGGTAATATAACTAGTGTCATACAAAGCTAAAACAAGGTAATATAACTAGTTCCATACAAAGCTACAACAAGGTAATATAACTAGTTCAAAACAAAGCTACAACAAGGTAATATAACTAGCTCCATACAAAGCTACAACAAGGTAATATAACTAGTTCCATGCAAAGCTACAACAAGGTAATATAACTAGTTCCATACAAAGCTACAACAAGGTAATATAACTAGTTCATTACAAAGCTACAACAAGGTAATATAACTAGTTCCATACAAAGCTACAACAAGGTAATATAACTAGTTCCATACAAAGCTACAACAAGGTAATATAACTAGTTCCATACAAAGCTACAACAAGGTAATATAACTAGTTCTATACAAAGCTACAACAAGCTAATATAACTAGTGTCATACAAAGCTACAATAAGGTAATATAACTAGTTCTATACAAAGCTACAACAAGGTAATATAACTAGTTCCATACAAAGCTAGAACAAGGTAATTTAACTAGTTCCATACAAAGCTACAACAAGGTAATATAACTAGTGTCATAGAAAGCTACAACAAGGTAATATAACTAGTATCATACAAAGCTACAACAAGGTAATATAACTAGTTCCCTTACAATGCTACAACAAGGTAATATAACTAGTTCCATACAAAGCTACAACAAGGTAATATAACTAGTTCCATACAAATCTACAACAAGGTAATTTAACTAGTTCCATACAAAGCTACAACAAAATAATATAACTAGTTCCAAACAAAGCTACAACAAGGTAATATAACTAGTTCAATACAAAGCTAAAACAAGGTAATATAACTAGTTCCATACAAAGCTACAACAAGGTAATATAACTAGTTCCATACAAAGCTACAACAAGGTAATATAACTAGTTCCATACAAAGCTACAACAAGGTAATATAACTAGTTCTATACAAAGCTACAACAAGGTATTATAACTAGTTCCATACAAAGCTAGAACAAGGTAGTTTAACTAGTTCAATACAAAGCTAGAACAAGGTAATATAACTAGTGTCATAGAAAGCTACAACAAGGTAATATAACTAGTGTCATACAAAGCTACAACAAGGTAATATAACTAGTTCGCTTACAAAGCTACAACAAGGTAATATAACTTGTTCTATACAAAGCTACAACAAGGTAATATAACTAGTTCCATACAAAGCTACAACAAGGTAATTTAACTAGTTCCATACAAAGCTACAACAAGGTAATATAACTAGTTCCAAACAAAGCTACAACAAGGTAATATAACTAGTGTCATACAAAGCTACAACAAGGTAATATAACTAGTTCCATACAAAGCTACAACAAGGTAATATAACTAGTTCCATACAAAGCTACAAAAAGGTAATATAACTAGTTCCATACAAAGCTACAACAAGGTAATATAACTAGTTCAAAACAAAGCTACAACAAGGTAATATAACTAGTTCCATACAAAGTTACAACAATGTAATATAACTAGTTCCATGCAAAGCTAGAACAAGACAATATAACTAGTTCCATAAAAAAATACAACAAGGTAATATAACTAGTTCCATACAAAGCTACAACAAGGTAATATAACTAGTTCAATACAAAGCTAAAACAAGGTAATATAACTAGTTCCATACAAAGCTACAACAAGGTAATTTAACTAGTTCCATACAAAGCTACAACAAGGTAATTTAACTAGTTCCATACAAAGCTACAACAAGGTAATATAACTAGTTCCAAACAAAGCTACAACAAGGTAATATAACTAGTGTCATACAAAGCTACAACAAGGTAATATAACTAGTTCTATACAAAGCTACAACAAGGTAATATAACTAGTGTCATACAAAGCTACAACAAGGTAATATAACTAGTTCCATACAAAGCTACAACAAGGTAATATAACTAGTTCCATACAAAGCTAGAACAAGGTAATTTAACTAGTTCCATACAAAGCTACAACAAGGTAATAAAACTAGTTCAATACAAAGCTAAAACAAGGTAATATAACTAGTTCCATACAAAGCTACAACAAGGTAATATAACTAGTTCCATACAAAGCTACAACAAGGTAATATAACTAGTTCCATACAAAGCTACAACAAGGTAATATAACTAGTTCTATACAAAGCTACAACAAGGTAATATAACTAGTGTCATACAAAGCTACAACAAGGTAATATAACTAGTTCTATACAAAGCTACAACAAGGTAATATAACTAGTTCTATACAAAGCTACAACAAGGTAATATAACTAGTTCCATACAAAGCTAAAACAAGGTAATTTAACTAGTTCCATACAAGGCTACAACAAGGTAATATAACTAGTTCCATACAAAGCTACAACAAGGTAATATAACTAGTTCCATACAAAGCTACAACAAGGTAATATAACTAGTTCCATACAAAGCTACAACAAGGTAATATAACTAGTTCCATACAAAGCTACAACAAGGTAATATAACTAGTTCCATACAAAGCTACAACAAGGTAATATAACTAGTTCCATACAAAGCTACAACAAGGTAATATAACTAGTTCAATACAAAGCTACAACAAGGTAATATAACTAGTTCCATACAAAGCTACAACAAGGTAATATAACTAGTTCCATACAAAGCTACAACAAGGTAATATAACTAGTTCCATACAAAGCTACAACAAGGTAATATAACTAGTTCCATACAAAGCTACAACAAGGTAATATAACTAGTGTCATACAAGGCTACAACAAGGTAATATAACTAGTGTCATACAAAGCTAAAACAAGGTAATATAACTAGTTCCATACAAAGCTACAACAAGGTAATATAACTAGTTCAATACAAAGCTACAACAAGGTAATATAACTAGCTCCATACAAAGCTACAACAAGGTAATATAACTAGTTCCATGCAAAGCTACAACAAGGTAATATAACTAGTTCCATACAAAGCTACAACAAGGTAATATAACTAGTTCATTACAAAGCTACAACAAGGTAATATAACTAGTTCCATACAAAGCTACAACAAGGTAATATAACTAGTTCCATACAAAGCTACAACAAGGTAATATAACTAGTTCCATACAAAGCTACAACAAGGTAATATAACTAGTTCTATACAAAGCTACAACAAGCTAATATAACTAGTGTCATACAAAGCTACAATAAGGTAATATAACTAGTTCTATACAAAGCTACAACAAGGTAATATAACTAGTTCCATACAAAGCTAGAACAAGGTAATTTAACTAGTTCCATACAAAGCTACAACAAGGTAATATAACTAGTGTCATAGAAAGCTACAACAAGGTAATATAACTAGTATCATACAAAGCTACAACAAGGTAATATAACTAGTTCCCTTACAATGCTACAACAAGGTAATATAACTAGTTCCATACAAAGCTACAACAAGGTAATATAACTAGTTCCATACAAAGCTACAACAAGGTAATATAACTAGTTCCATACAAAGCTACAACAAGGTAATATAACTAGTTCTATACAAAGCTACAACAAGGTAATATAACTAGTTCCATACAAAGCTACAACAAGGTAATATAACTAGTTCTATACAAAGCTACAACAAGGTATTATAACTAGTTCCATACAAAGCTAGAACAAGGTAGTTTAACTAGTTCAATACAAAGCTAGAACAAGGTAATATAACTAGTGTCATAGAAAGCTACAACAAGGTAATATAACTAGTGTCATACAAAGCTACAACAAGGTAATATAACTAGTTCGCTTACAAAGCTACAACAAGGTAATATAACTTGTTCTATACAAAGCTACAACAAGGTAATATAACTAGTTCCATACAAAGCTACAACAAGGTAATTTAACTAGTTCCATACAAAGCTACAACAAGGTAATATAACTAGTTCCAAACAAAGCTACAACAAGGTAATATAACTAGTGTCATACAAAGCTACAACAAGGTAATATAACTAGTTCCATACAAAGCTACAACAAGGTAATATAACTAGTTCCATACAAAGCTACAAAAAGGTAATATAACTAGTTCCATACAAAGCTACAACAAGGTAATATAACTAGTTCAAAACAAAGCTACAACAAGGTAATATAACTAGTTCCATACAAAGTTACAACAATGTAATATAACTAGTTCCATGCAAAGCTAGAACAAGACAATATAACTAGTTCCATAAAAAAATACAACAAGGTAATATAACTAGTTCCATACAAAGCTACAACAAGGTAATATAACTAGTTCAATACAAAGCTAAAACAAGGTAATATAACTAGTTCCATACAAAGCTACAACAAGGTAATTTAACTAGTTCCATACAAAGCTACAACAAGGTAATTTAACTAGTTCCATACAAAGCTACAACAAGGTAATATAACTAGTTCCAAACAAAGCTACAACAAGGTAATATAACTAGTGTCATACAAAGCTACAACAAGGTAATATAACTAGTTCTATACAAAGCTACAACAAGGTAATATAACTAGTGTCATACAAAGCTACAACAAGGTAATATAACTAGTTCCATACAAAGCTACAACAAGGTAATATAACTAGTTCCATACAAAGCTAGAACAAGGTAATTTAACTAGTTCCATACAAAGCTACAACAAGGTAATATAACTAGTTCCATACAAAGCTACAACAAGGTAATATAACTAGTTCCATACAAAGTTACAACAATGTAATATAACTAGTTCTATGCAAAGCTAGAACAAGACAATATAACTAGTTCCATAAAAAAATACAACAAGGTAATATAACTAGTTCCATACAAAGCTACAACAAGGTAATATAACTAGTTCCATACAAAGCTAAAACAAGGTAATATAACTAGTTCCATACAAAGCTACAACAAGGTAATATAACTAGTTCCATACAAAGCTACAACAAGGTAATATAACTAGTTCTATACAAAGCTACAACAAGGTAATATAACTAGTGTCATACAAAGCTACAACAAGGTAATATAACTAGTTCTATACAAAGCTACAACAAGGTAATATAACTAGTTCCATACAAAGCTAGAACAAGGTAATTTAACTAGTTCCATACAAAGCTACAACAAGGTAATTTAACTAGTTCAATACAAAGCTAGAACAAGGTAATATAACTAGTGTCATAGAAAGCTACAACAAGGTAATATAACTAGTGTCATACAAAGCTACAACAAGGTAATATAACTAGTTCCCTTACAAAGCTACAACAAGGTAATATAACTAGTGTCATACAAAGCTACAACAAGGTAATATAACTAGTTCCATACAAAGCTACAACAAGGTAATTTAACTAGTTCCATACAAAGCTAGAACAAGGTAATATAACTAGTGTAATAGAAAGCTACAACAAGGTAATATAACTAGTGTCATACAAAGCTAGAACAAGGTAATATACCTAGTTCCATACAAAGCTACAACAAGGTAATATAACTAGTTCCATACAAAGCTACAACAAGGTAATATAACTAGTTCCATACAAAGCTACAACAAGGTAATATAACTAGTACCATACAAAGCTAGAACGAGGCAATATAACTCGTTCCATACAAAGCTACAACAAGGTAATATAACTAGTTCAATAAAAAGCTACAACAAGGTAATATAACTAGTTCCAAACAAAGCTACAACAGGGTAATATAACTAGTTCAATACAAAGCTACAACAAGGTAATATAACTAGTGTCATACAAAGCTACAACAAGGTAATATAACTAGTGTCATACAAAGCTACAACAAGGTAATATAACTAGTTCTATACAAAGCTACAACAAGGTAATATAACTAGTTCCATACAAAGCTACAACAAGGTAATTTAACTAGTTCCATACAAAGCTACAACAAGGTAATTTAACTAGTTCAATACAAAGCTAGAACAAGGTAATATAACTAGTGTCATAGAAAGCTACAACAAGGTAATATAACTAGTGTCATACAAAGCTACAACAAGGTAATATAACTAGTTCCCCTACAAAGCTACAACAAGGTAATATAACTAGTTCCATACAAAGCTACAACAAGGTAATATAACTAGTTCCATACAAAGCTACAACAAGGTAATATAACTAGTTCCATACAAAGCTAGAACAAGGCAATATAACTCGTTCCATACAAAGCTACAACAAGGTAATATAACTCGTTCCATACAAAGCTACAACAAGGTAATATAACTAGTTCCAAACAAAGCTACAACAAGGTAATATAACTAGTTCCATATAAAGCTACAACAAGGTAATATAACTAGTTCAATACAAAGCTAGAAAAAGGTAATATAACTAGTTCCATACAAAGTTACAACAAGGTAATATAACTAGTTCCATACAAAGCTAGAACAAGGCAATATAACTAGTTCCATACAAAGCTACAACAAGGTAATATAACTAGTTCCAAACAAAGCTACAACAAGGTAATATAACTAGTTCCATACAAAGCTAGAACAAGGTAACATAACTAGTTCCATACAAAGCTACAACAAGGTAATATAACTAGTTCCATACAAAGCTACAACAAGGTAATATAACTAGTGTCATACAAAGCTACAACAAGGTAATATAACCAGTGTCATACAAAGCTACAACAAGGTAATATAACTAGTTCCATACAAAGCTACACCAAGGTAATATAACTAGTTCCATACAAAGCTACAACAAGGTCATATAACTAGTTCCATTCAAAGCTACAACAAGGTAATATAACTAGTTCCATACAAAGCTACAACAAGGTAATATAACTAGTTCCATACAAAGCTACAACAAGGTAATATAACTAGTTCCATACAAAGCTACAACAAGGTAATATAACTAGTTCCATGCAAAGCTACAACAAGGTAATATAACTAGTTCCATACAAAGCTACAACAAGGTAATATAACTAGTTCCATACAAAGCTACAACAAGGTAATATAACTAGTTCCATACAAAGCTACAACAAGGTAATATAACTAGTTCCATACAAAGCTACAACAAGGTAATATAACTAGTTCCATACAAAGCTACAACAAGGTAATATAACTAGTTGTATACAAAGCTACAACAAGCTAATATAACTAGTGTCATACAAAGCTACAATAAGGTAATATAACTAGTTCTATACAAAGCTACAACAAGGTAATATAACTAGTTCCATACAAAGCTAGAACAAGGTAATTTAACTAGTTCCATACAAAGCTACAACAAGGTAATATAACTAGTGTCATAGAAAGCTACAACAAGGTAATATAACTAGTATCATACAAAGCTACAACAAGGTAATATAACTAGTTCCCTTACAATGCTACAACAAGGTAATATAACTAGTTCCATACAAAGCTACAACAAGGTAATATAACTAGTTCCATACAAAGCTACAACAAGGTAATATAACTAGTTCCATACAAAGCTACAACAAGGTAATATAACTAGTTCTATACAAAGCTACAACAAGGTAATATAACTAGTTCCATACAAAGCTACAACAAGGTAATATAACTAGTTCTATACAAAGCTACAACAAGGTATTATAACTAGTTCCATACAAAGCTAGAACAAGGTAGTTTAACTAGTTCAATACAAAGCTAGAACAAGGTAATATAACTAGTGTCATAGAAAGCTACAACAAGGTAATATAACTAGTGTCATACAAAGCTACAACAAGGTAATATAACTAGTTCGCTTACAAAGCTACAACAAGGTAATATAACTTGTTCTATACAAAGCTACAACAAGGTAATATAACTAGTTCCATACAAAGCTACAACAAGGTAATTTAACTAGTTCCATACAAAGCTACAACAAGGTAATATAACTAGTTCCAAACAAAGCTACAACAAGGTAATATAACTAGTGTCATACAAAGCTACAACAAGGTAATATAACTAGTTCCATACAAAGCTACAACAAGGCAATATAACTAGTTCCATACAAAGCTACAAAAAGGTAATATAACTAGTTCCATACAAAGCTACAACAAGGTAATATAACTAGTTCAAAACAAAGCTACAACAAGGTAATATAACTAGTTCCATACAAAGCTACAACAAGGTAATATAACTAGTTCCATGCAAAGCTAGAACAAGACAATATAACTAGTTCCATAAAAAAATACAACAAGGTAATATAACTAGTTCCATACAAAGCTACAACAAGGTAATATAACTAGTTCAATACAAAGCTACAACAAGGTAATATAACTAGTTCCATACAAAGCTACAACAAGGTAATATAACTAGTTCCATACAAAGCTACAACAAGGTAATTTAACTAGTTCCATACAAAGCTACAACAAGGTAATATAACTAGTTCCATACAAAGCTACAACAAGGTAATATAACTAGTGTCATACAAAGCTACAACAAGGTAATATAACTAGTTCTATACAAAGCTACAACAAGGTAATATAACTAGTGTCATACAAAGCTACAACAAGGTAATATAACTAGTTCCATACAAAGCTACAACAAGGTAATATAACTAGTTCCATACAAAGCTAGAACAAGGTAATTTAACTAGTTCCATACAAAGCTACAACAAGGTAATATAACTAGTTCAATACAAAGCTACAACAAGGTAATATAACTAGTTCCATACAAAGTTACAACAATGTAATATAACTAGTTCTATGCAAAGCTAGAACAAGACAATATAACTAGTTCCATAAAAAGCTACAACAAGGTAATATAACTAGTTCCATACAAAGCTACAACAAGGTAATATAACTAGTTCCATACAAAGTTACAACAATGTAATATAACTAGTTCCATGCAAAGCTAGAACAAGACAATATAACTAGTTCCATAAAAAAATACAACAAGGTAATATAACTAGTTCCATACAAAGCTACAACAAGGTAATATAACTAGTTCCATACAAAGTTACAACAATGTAATATAACTAGTTCCATGCAAAGCTAGAACAAGACAATATAACTAGTTCCATAAAAAAATACAACAAGGTAATATAACTAGTTCCATACAAAGCTACAACAAGGTAATATAACTAGTTCAATACAAAGCTAAAACAAGGTAATATAACTAGTTCCATACAAAGCTACAACAAGGTAATTTAACTAGTTCCATACAAAGCTACAACAAGGTAATTTAACTAGTTCCATACAAAGCTACAACAAGGTAATATAACTAGTTCCAAACAAAGCTACAACAAGGTAATATAACTAGTGTCATACAAAGCTACAACAAGGTAATATAACTAGTTCTATACAAAGCTACAACAAGGTAATATAACTAGTGTCATACAAAGCTACAACAAGGTAATATAACTAGTTCCATACAAAGCTACAACAAGGTAATATAACTAGTTCCATACAAAGCTAGAACAAGGTAATTTAACTAGTTCCATACAAAGCTACAACAAGGTAATATAACTAGTTCAATACAAAGCTACAACAAGGTAATATAACTAGTTCCATACAAAGTTACAACAATGTAATATAACTAGTTCTATGCAAAGCTAGAACAAGACAATATAACTAGTTCCATAAAAAAATACAACAAGGTAATATAACTAGTTCCATACAAAGCTACAACAAGGTAATAAAACTAGTTCAATACAAAGCTAAAACAAGGTAATATAACTAGTTCCATACAAAGCTACAACAAGGTAATATAACTAGTTCCATACAAAGCTACAACAAGGTAATATAACTAGTTCTATACAAAGCTACAACAAGGTAATATAACTAGTGTCATACAAAGCTACAACAAGGTAATATAACTAGTTCTATACAAAGCTACAACAAGGTAATATAACTAGTTCCATACAAAGCTAGAACAAGGTAATTTAACTAGTTCCATACAAAGCTACAACAAGGTAATTTAACTAGTTCAATACAAAGCTAGAACAAGGTAATATAACTAGTGTCATAGAAAGCTACAACAAGGTAATATAACTAGTGTCATACAAAGCTACAACAAGGTAATATAACTAGTTCCCTTACAAAGCTACAACAAGGTAATATAACTAGTGTCATACAAAGCTACAACAAGGTAATATAACTAGTTCCATACAAAGCTACAACAAGGTAATTTAACTAGTTCCATACAAAGCTAGAACAAGGTAATATAACTAGTGTAATAGAAAGCTACAACAAGGTAATATAACTAGTGTCATACAAAGCTAGAACAAGGTAATATACCTAGTTCCATACAAAGCTACAACAAGGTAATATAACTAGTTCCATACAAAGCTACAACAAGGTAATATAACTAGTTCCATACAAAGCTACAACAAGGTAATATAACTAGTACCATACAAAGCTAGAACGAGGCAATATAACTCGTTCCATACAAAGCTACAACAAGGTAATATAACTAGTTCAATAAAAAGCTACAACAAGGTAATATAACTAGTTCCAAACAAAGCTACAACAGGGTAATATAACTAGTTCAATACAAAGCTACAACAAGGTAATATAACTAGTGTCATACAAAGCTACAACAAGGTAATATAACTAGTGTCATACAAAGCTACAACAAGGTAATATAACTAGTTCTATACAAAGCTACAACAAGGTAATATAACTAGTTCCATACAAAGCTACAACAAGGTAATTTAACTAGTTCCATACAAAGCTACAACAAGGTAATTTAACTAGTTCAATACAAAGCTAGAACAAGGTAATATAACTAGTGTCATAGAAAGCTACAACAAGGTAATATAACTAGTGTCATACAAAGCTACAACAAGGTAATATAACTAGTTCCCCTACAAAGCTACAACAAGGTAATATAACTAGTTCCATACAAAGCTACAACAAGGTAATATAACTAGTTCCATACAAAGCTACAACAAGGTAATATAACTAGTTCCATACAAAGCTAGAACAAGGCAATATAACTCGTTCCATACAAAGCTACAACAAGGTAATATAACTCGTTCCATACAAAGCTACAACAAGGTAATATAACTAGTTCCAAACAAAGCTACAACAAGGTAATATAACTAGTTCCATATAAAGCTACAACAAGGTAATATAACTAGTTCAATACAAAGCTAGAAAAAGGTAATATAACTAGTTCCATACAAAGTTACAACAAGGTAATATAACTAGTTCCATACAAAGCTAGAACAAGGCAATATAACTAGTTCCATACAAAGCTACAACAAGGTAATATAACTAGTTCCAAACAAAGCTACAACAAGGTAATATAACTAGTTCCATACAAAGCTAGAACAAGGTAACATAACTAGTTCCATACAAAGCTACAACAAGGTAATATAACTAGTTCCATACAAAGCTACAACAAGGTAATATAACTAGTGTCATACAAAGCTACAACAAGGTAATATAACCAGTGTCATACAAAGCTACAACAAGGTAATATAACTAGTTCCATACAAAGCTACACCAAGGTAATATAACTAGTTCCATACAAAGCTACAACAAGGTCATATAACTAGTTCCATTCAAAGCTACAACAAGGTAATATAACTAGTTCCATACAAAGCTACAACAAGGTAATATAACTAGTTCTATACAAAGCTACAACAAGGTAATATAACTAGCTCCATACAAAGCTACAACAAGGTAATATAACTAGTTCCATGCAAAGCTACAACAAGGTAATATAACTAGTTCCATACAAAGCTACAACAAGGTAATATAACTAGTTCATTACAAAGCTACAACAAGGTAATATAACTAGTTCCATACAAAGCTACAACAAGGTAATATAACTAGTTCCATACAAAGCTACAACAAGGTAATATAACTAGTTCCATACAAAGCTACAACAAGGTAATATAACTAGTTCTATACAAAGCTACAACAAGGTAATATAACTAGTGTCATACAAAGCTACAATAAGGTAATATAACTAGTTCTATACAAAGCTACAACAAGGTAATATAACTAGTTCCATACAAAGCTAGAACAAGGTAATTTAACTAGTTCCATACAAAGCTACAACAAGGTAATATAACTAGTGTCATAGAAAGCTACAACAAGGTAATATAACTAGTATCATACAAAGCTACAACAAGGTAATATAACTAGTTCCCTTACAATGCTACAACAAGGTAATATAACTAGTTCCATACAAAGCTACAACAAGGTAATATAACTAGTTCCATACAAAGCTACAACAAGGTAATATAACTAGTTCCATACAAAGCTACAACAAGGTAATATAACTAGTTCTATACAAAGCTACAACAAGGTAATATAACTAGTTCCATACAAAGCTACAACAAGGTAATATAACTAGTTCTATACAAAGCTACAACAAGGTATTATAACTAGTTCCATACAAAGCTAGAACAAGGTAATTTAACTAGTTCAATACAAAGCTAGAACAAGGTAATATAACTAGTGTCATAGAAAGCTACAACAAGGTAATATAACTAGTGTCATACAAAGCTACAACAAGGTAATATAACTAGTTCGCTTACAAAGCTACAACAAGGTAATATAACTTGTTCTATACAAAGCTACAACAAGGTAATATAACTAGTTCCATACAAAGCTACAACAAGGTAATTTAACTAGTTCCATACAAAGCTACAACAAGGTAATATAACTAGTTCCAAACAAAGCTACAACAAGGTAATATAACTAGTGTCATACAAAGCTACAACAAGGTAATATAACTAGTTCCATACAAAGCTACAACAAGGTAATATAACTAGTTCCATACAAAGCTACAAAAAGGTAATATAACTAGTTCCATACAAAGCTACAACAAGGTAATATAACTAGTTCAAAACAAAGCTACAACAAGGTAATATAACTAGTTCCATACAAAGTTACAACAATGTAATATAACTAGTTCCATGCAAAGCTAGAACAAGACAATATAACTAGTTCCATAAAAAAATACAACAAGGTAATATAACTAGTTCCATACAAAGCTACAACAAGGTAATATAACTAGTTCAATACAAAGCTAAAACAAGGTAATATAACTAGTTCCATACAAAGCTACAACAAGGTAATTTAACTAGTTCCATACAAAGCTACAACAAGGTAATTTAACTAGTTCCATACAAAGCTACAACAAGGTAATATAACTAGTTCCAAACAAAGCTACAACAAGGTAATATAACTAGTGTCATACAAAGCTACAACAAGGTAATATAACTAGTTCTATACAAAGCTACAACAAGGTAATATAACTAGTGTCATACAAAGCTACAACAAGGTAATATAACTAGTTCCATTCAAAGCTACAACAAGGTAATATAACTAGTTCCATACAAAGCTAGAACAAGGTAATTTAACTAGTTCCATACAAAGCTACAACAAGGTAATATAACTAGTTCAATACAAAGCTACAACAAGGTAATATAACTAGTTCCATACAAAGTTACAACAATGTAATATAACTAGTTCTATGCAAAGCTAGAACAAGACAATATAACTAGTTCCATAAAAAAATACAACAAGGTAATATAACTAGTTCCATACAAAGCTACAACAAGGTAATAAAACTAGTTCAATACAAAGCTAAAACAAGGTAATATAACTAGTTCCATACAAAGCTACAACAAGGTAATATAACTAGTTCCATACAAAGCTACAACAAGGTAATATAACTAGTTCCATACAAAGCTACAACAAGGTAATATAACTAGTTCTATACAAAGCTACAACAAGGTAATATAACTAGTGTCATACAAAGCTACAACAAGGTAATATAACTAGTTCTATACAAAGCTACAACAAGGTAATATAACTAGTTCCATACAAAGCTAGAACAAGGTAATTTAACTAGTTCCATACAAAGCTACAACAAGGTAATTTAACTAGTTCAATACAAAGCTAGAACAAGGTAATATAACTAGTGTCATAGAAAGCTACAACAAGGTAATATAACTAGTGTCATACAAAGCTACAACAAGGTAATATAACTAGTTCCCTTACAAAGCTACAACAAGGTAATATAACTAGTGTCATACAAAGCTACAACAAGGTAATATAACTAGTTCCATACAAAGCTACAACAAGGTAATTTAACTAGTTCCATACAAAGCTAGAACAAGGTAATATAACTAGTGTAATAGAAAGCTACAACAAGGTAATATAACTAGTGTCATACAAAGCTAGAACAAGGTAATATACCTAGTTCCATACAAAGCTACAACAAGGTAATATAACTAGTTCCATACAAAGCTACAACAAGGTAATATAACTAGTTCCATACAAAGCTACAACAAGGTAATATAACTAGTACCATACAAAGCTAGAACGAGGCAATATAACTCGTTCCATACAAAGCTACAACAAGGTAATATAACTAGTTCAATAAAAAGCTACAACAAGGTAATATAACTAGTTCCAAACAAAGCTACAACAGGGTAATATAACTAGTTCAATACAAAGCTACAACAAGGTAATATAACTAGTGTCATACAAAGCTACAACAAGGTAATATAACTAGTGTCATACAAAGCTACAACAAGGTAATATAACTAGTTCTATACAAAGCTACAACAAGGTAATATAACTAGTTCCATACAAAGCTACAACAAGGTAATTTAACTAGTTCCATACAAAGCTACAACAAGGTAATTTAACTAGTTCAATACAAAGCTAGAACAAGGTAATATAACTAGTGTCATAGAAAGCTACAACAAGGTAATATAACTAGTGTCATACAAAGCTACAACAAGGTAATATAACTAGTTCCCCTACAAAGCTACAACAAGGTAATATAACTAGTTCCATACAAAGCTACAACAAGGTAATATAACTAGTTCCATACAAAGCTACAACAAGGTAATATAACTAGTTCCATACAAAGCTAGAACAAGGCAATATAACTCGTTCCATACAAAGCTACAACAAGGTAATATAACTCGTTCCATACAAAGCTACAACAAGGTAATATAACTAGTTCCAAACAAAGCTACAACAAGGTAATATAACTAGTTCCATATAAAGCTACAACAAGGTAATATAACTAGTTCAATACAAAGCTAGAAAAAGGTAATATAACTAGTTCCATACAAAGTTACAACAAGGTAATATAACTAGTTCCATACAAAGCTAGAACAAGGCAATATAACTAGTTCCATACAAAGCTACAACAAGGTAATATAACTAGTTCCAAACAAAGCTACAACAAGGTAATATAACTAGTTCCATACAAAGCTAGAACAAGGTAACATAACTAGTTCCATACAAAGCTACAACAAGGTAATATAACTAGTTCCATACAAAGCTACAACAAGGTAATATAACTAGTGTCATACAAAGCTACAACAAGGTAATATAACCAGTGTCATACAAAGCTACAACAAGGTAATATAACTAGTTCCATACAAAGCTACACCAAGGTAATATAACTAGTTCCATACAAAGCTACAACAAGGTCATATAACTAGTTCCATTCAAAGCTACAACAAGGTAATATAACTAGTTCCATACAAAGCTACAACAAGGTAATATAACTAGTTCTATACAAAGCTACAACAAGGTAATATAACTAGTTCCATACAAAGCTAAAACAAGGTAATTTAACTAGTTCCATACAAGGCTACAACAAGGTAATATAACTAGTTCCATACAAAGCTACAACAAGGTAATATAACTAGTTCCATACAAAGCTACAACAAGGTAATATAACTAGTTCCATACAAAGCTACAACAAGGTAATATAACTAGTTCCATACAAAGCTACAACAAGGTAATATAACTAGTTCCATACAAAGCTACAACAAGGTAATATAACTAGTTCCATACAAAGCTACAACAAGGTAATATAACTAGTTCAATACAAAGCTACAACAAGGTAATATAACTAGTTCCATACAAAGCTACAACAAGGTAATATAACTAGTTCCATACAAAGCTACAACAAGGTAATATAACTAGTTCCATACAAAGCTACAACAAGGTAATATAACTAGTTCCATACAAAGCTACAACAAGGTAATATAACTAGTGTCATACAAGGCTACAACAAGGTAATATAACTAGTGTCATACAAAGCTAAAACAAGGTAATATAACTAGTTCCATACAAAGCTACAACAAGGTAATATAACTAGTTCAAAACAAAGCTACAACAAGGTAATATAACTAGCTCCATACAAAGCTACAACAAGGTAATATAACTAGTTCCATGCAAAGCTACAACAAGGTAATATAACTAGTTCCATACAAAGCTACAACAAGGTAATATAACTAGTTCATTACAAAGCTACAACAAGGTAATATAACTAGTTCCATACAAAGCTACAACAAGGTAATATAACTAGTTCCATACAAAGCTACAACAAGGTAATATAACTAGTTCCATACAAAGCTACAACAAGGTAATATAACTAGTTCTATACAAAGCTACAACAAGCTAATATAACTAGTGTCATACAAAGCTACAATAAGGTAATATAACTAGTTCTATACAAAGCTACAACAAGGTAATATAACTAGTTCCATACAAAGCTAGAACAAGGTAATTTAACTAGTTCCATACAAAGCTACAACAAGGTAATATAACTAGTGTCATAGAAAGCTACAACAAGGTAATATAACTAGTATCATACAAAGCTACAACAAGGTAATATAACTAGTTCCCTTACAATGCTACAACAAGGTAATATAACTAGTTCCATACAAAGCTACAACAAGGTAATATAACTAGTTCCATACAAATCTACAACAAGGTAATTTAACTAGTTCCATACAAAGCTACAACAAAATAATATAACTAGTTCCAAACAAAGCTACAACAAGGTAATATAACTAGTTCAATACAAAGCTAAAACAAGGTAATATAACTAGTTCCATACAAAGCTACAACAAGGTAATATAACTAGTTCCATACAAAGCTACAACAAGGTAATATAACTAGTTCCATACAAAGCTACAACAAGGTAATATAACTAGTTCTATACAAAGCTACAACAAGGTAATATAACTAGTTCCATACAAAGCTACAACAAGGTAATATAACTAGTTCTATACAAAGCTACAACAAGGTATTATAACTAGTTCCATACAAAGCTAGAACAAGGTAGTTTAACTAGTTCAATACAAAGCTAGAACAAGGTAATATAACTAGTGTCATAGAAAGCTACAACAAGGTAATATAACTAGTGTCATACAAAGCTACAACAAGGTAATATAACTAGTTCGCTTACAAAGCTACAACAAGGTAATATAACTTGTTCTATACAAAGCTACAACAAGGTAATATAACTAGTTCCATACAAAGCTACAACAAGGTAATTTAACTAGTTCCATACAAAGCTACAACAAGGTAATATAACTAGTTCCAAACAAAGCTACAACAAGGTAATATAACTAGTGTCATACAAAGCTACAACAAGGTAATATAACTAGTTCCATACAAAGCTACAACAAGGTAATATAACTAGTTCCATACAAAGCTACAAAAAGGTAATATAACTAGTTCCATACAAAGCTACAACAAGGTAATATAACTAGTTCAAAACAAAGCTACAACAAGGTAATATAACTAGTTCCATACAAAGTTACAACAATGTAATATAACTAGTTCCATGCAAAGCTAGAACAAGACAATATAACTAGTTCCATAAAAAAATACAACAAGGTAATATAACTAGTTCCATACAAAGCTACAACAAGGTAATATAACTAGTTCAATACAAAGCTAAAACAAGGTAATATAACTAGTTCCATACAAAGCTACAACAAGGTAATATAACTAGTTCCATACAAAGCTACAACAAGGTAATATAACTAGTTCCATACAAAGCTACAACAAGGTAATATAACTAGTTCTATACAAAGCTACAACAAGGTAATATAACTAGTGTCATACAAAGCTACAACAAGGTAATATAACTAGTTCTATACAAAGCTACAACAAGGTAATATAACTAGTTCCATACAAAGCTAGAACAAGGTAATTTAACTAGTTCCATACAAAGCTACAACAAGGTAATTTAACTAGTTCAATACAAAGCTAGAACAAGGTAATATAACTAGTGTCATAGAAAGCTACAACAAGGTAATATAACTAGTGTCATACAAAGCTACAACAAGGTAATATAACTAGTTCCCTTACAAAGCTACAACAAGGTAATATAACTAGTGTCATACAAAGCTACAACAAGGTAATATAACTAGTTCCATACAAAGCTACAACAAGGTAATTTAACTAGTTCCATACAAAGCTAGAACAAGGTAATATAACTAGTGTAATAGAAAGCTACAACAAGGTAATATAACTAGTGTCATACAAAGCTAGAACAAGGTAATATACCTAGTTCCATACAAAGCTACAACAAGGTAATATAACTAGTTCAATAGAAAGCTACAACAAGGTAATATAACTAGTTCCAAACAAAGCTACAACAGGGTAATATAACTAGTTCAATACAAAGCTACAACAAGGTAATATAACTAGTGTCATACAAAGCTACAACAAGGTAATATAACTAGTGTCATACAAAGCTACAACAAGGTAATATAACTAGTTCTATACAAAGCTACAACAAGGTAATATAACTAGTTCCATACAAAGCTACAACAAGGTAATTTAACTAGTTCCATACAAAGCTACAACAAGGTAATTTAACTAGTTCAATACAAAGCTAGAACAAGGTAATATAACTAGTGTCATAGAAAGCTACAACAAGGTAATATAACTAGTGTCATACAAAGCTACAACAAGGTAATATAACTAGTTCCCCTCCAAAGCTACAACAAGGTAATTTAACTAGTTCCATACAAAGCTACAACAAGGTAATATAACTAGTTCCATACAAAGCTACAACAAGGTAATATAACTAGTTCCATACAAAGCTAGAACAAGGTAACATAACTAGTTCCATACAAAGCTACAACAAGGTAATATAACTAGTTCCATACAAAGCTACAACAAGGTAATATAACTAGTGTCATACAAAGCTACAACAAGGTAATATAACCAGTGTCATACAAAGCTACAACAAGGTAATATAACTAGTTCCATACAAAGCTACACCAAGGTAATATAACTAGTTCCATACAAAGCTACAACAAGGTCATATAACTAGTTCAATTCAAAGCTACAACAAGGTAATATAACTAGTTCCATACAAAGCTACAACAAGGTAATATAACTAGTTCTATACAAAGCTACAACAAGGTAATATAACTAGTTCCATACAAAGCTAAAACAAGGTAATTTAACTAGTTCCATACAAAGCTACAACAAGGTAATATAACTAGTTCCATACAAAGCTACAACAAGGTAATATAACTAGTTCCATACAAAGCTACAACAAGGTAATATAACTAGTTCCATACAAAGCTACAACAAGGTAATATAACTAGTTCCATACAAAGCTACAACAAGGTAATATAACTAGTTCCATACAAAGCTACAACAAGGTAATATAACTAGTTCCATACAAAGCTACAACAAGGTAATATAACTAGTTCAATACAAAGCTACAACAAGGTAATATAACTAGTTCCATACAAAGCTACAACAAGGTAATATAACTAGTTCCATACAAAGCTACAACAAGGTAATATAACTAGTTCCATACAAAGCTACAACAAGGTAATATAACTAGTGTCATACAAGGCTACAACAAGGTAATATAACTAGTGTCATACAAAGCTACAACAAGGTAATATAACTAGTTCCATACAAAGCTACAACAAGGTAATATAACTAGTTCAATACAAAGCTACAACAAGGTAATATAACTAGCTCCATACAAAGCTACAACAAGGTAATATAACTAGTTCCATGCAAAGCTACAACAAGGTAATATAACTAGTTCCATACAAAGCTACAACAAGGTAATATAACTAGTTCATTACAAAGCTACAACAAGGTAATATAACTAGTTCCATACAAAGCTACAACAAGGTAATATAACTAGTTCCATACAAAGCTACAACAAGGTAATATAACTAGTTCCATACAAAGCTACAACAAGGTAATATAACTAGTTCCATACAAAGCTACAACAAGCTAATATAACTAGTGTCATACAAAGCTACAATAAGGTAATATAACTAGTTCTATACAAAGCTACAACAAGGTAATATAACTAGTTCCATACAAAGCTAGAACAAGGTAATTTAACTAGTTCCATACAAAGCTACAACAAGGTAATATAACTAGTGTCATAGAAAGCTACAACAAGGTAATATAACTAGTATCATACAAAGCTACAACAAGGTAATATAACTAGTTCCCTTACAATGCTACAACAAGGTAATATAACTAGTTCCATACAAAGCTACAACAAGGTAATATAACTAGTTCCATACAAATCTACAACAAGGTAATTTAACTAGTTCCATACAAAGCTACAACAAAATAATATAACTAGTTCCAAACAAAGCTACAACAAGGTAATATAACTAGTTCAATACAAAGCTAAAACAAGGTAATATAACTAGTTCCATACAAAGCTACAACAAGGTAATATAACTAGTTCCATACAAAGCTACAACAAGGTAATATAACTAGTTCCATACAAAGCTACAACAAGGTAATATAACTAGTTCTATACAAAGCTACAACAAGGTAATATAACTAGTTCCATACAAAGCTACAACAAGGTAATATAACTAGTTCTATACAAAGCTACAACAAGGTATTATAACTAGTTCCATACAAAGCTAGAACAAGGTAATTTAACTAGTTCAATACAAAGCTAGAACAAGGTAATATAACTAGTGTCATAGAAAGCTACAACAAGGTAATATAACTAGTGTCATACAAAGCTACAACAAGGTAATATAACTAGTTCGCTTACAAAGCTACAACAAGGTAATATAACTTGTTCTATACAAAGCTACAACAAGGTAATATAACTAGTTCCATACAAAGCTACAACAAGGTAATTTAACTAGTTCCATACAAAGCTACAACAAGGTAATATAACTAGTTCCAAACAAAGCTACAACAAGGTAATATAACTAGTGTCATACAAAGCTACAACAAGGTAATATAACTAGTTCCATACAAAGCTACAACAAGGTAATATAACTAGTTCCATACAAAGCTACAAAAAGGTAATATAACTAGTTCCATACAAAGCTACAACAAGGTAATATAACTAGTTCCATACAAAGCTACAACAAGCTAATATAACTAGTGTCATACAAAGCTACAATAAGGTAATATAACTAGTTCTATACAAAGCTACAACAAGGTAATATAACTAGTTCCATACAAAGCTACAACAAGGTAATATAACTAGTTCTATACAAAGCTACAACAAGCTAATATAACTAGTGTCATACAAAGCTACAATAAGGTAATATAACTAGTTCTATACAAAGCTACAACAAGGTAATATAACTAGTTCCATACAAAGCTAGAACAAGGTAATTTAACTAGTTCCATACAAAGCTACAACAAGGTAATTTAACTAGTTCCATACAAAGCTACAACAAAATAATATAACTAGTTCCAAACAAAGCTACAACAAGGTAATATAACTAGTTCAATACAAAGCTAAAACAAGGTAATATAACTAGTTCCATACAAAGCTACAACAAGGTAATATAACTAGTTCCATACAAAGCTACAACAAGGTAATATAACTAGTTCCATACAAAGCTACAACAAGGTAATATAACTAGTTCTATACAAAGCTACAACAAGGTAAAATAACTAGTTCCATACAAAGCTACAACAAGGTAATATAACTAGTTCTATACAAAGCTACAACAAGGTATTATAACTAGTTCCATACAAAGCTAGAACAAGGTAATTTAACTAGTTCAATACAAAGCTAGAACAAGGTAATATAACTAGTGTCATAGAAAGCTACAACAAGGTAATATAACTAGTGTCATACAAAGCTACAACAAGGTAATATAACTAGTTCGCTTACAAAGCTACAAAAAGGTAATATAACTAGTTCCATACAAAGCTACAACAAGGTAATATAACTAGTTCCATACAAAGCTACAACAAGGTAATATAACTAGTTCCATACAAAGCTACAACAAGGTAATATAACTAGTTCCATACAAAGCTACAACAAGGTAATATAACTAGTTCTATACAAAGCTACAACAAGGTAATATAACTAGTGTCATACAAAGCTACAATAAGGTAATATAACTAGTTCTATACAAAGCTACAACAAGGTAATATAACTAGTTCCATACAAAGCTAGAACAAGGTAATTTAACTAGTTCCATACAAAGCTACAACAAGGTAATATAACTAGTGTCATAGAAAGCTACAACAAGGTAATATAACTAGTATCATACAAAGCTACAACAAGGTAATATAACTAGTTCCCTTACAATGCTACAACAAGGTAATATAACTAGTTCCATACAAAGCTACAACAAGGTAATATAACTAGTTCCATACAAATCTACAACAAGGTAATTTAACTAGTTCCATACAAAGCTACAACAAAATAATATAACTAGTTCCAAACAAAGCTACAACAAGGTAATATAACTAGTTCAATACAAAGCTAAAACAAGGTAATATAACTAGTTCCATACAAAGCTACAACAAGGTAATATAACTAGTTCCATACAAAGCTACAACAAGGTAATATAACTAGTTCCATACAAAGCTACAACAAGGTAATATAACTAGTTCTATACAAAGCTACAACAAGGTAAAATAACTAGTTCCATACAAAGCTACAACAAGGTAATATAACTAGTTCTATACAAAGCTACAACAAGGTATTATAACTAGTTCCATACAAAGCTAGAACAAGGTAATTTAACTAGTTCAATACAAAGCTAGAACTAGGTAATATAACTAGTTCAATACAAAGCTACAACAAGGTAATATAACTAGTGTCATACAAAGCTACAACAAGGTAATATAACTAGTTCGCTTACAAAGCTACAACAAGGTAATATAACTTGTTCTATACAAAGCTACAACAAGGTAATATAACTAGTTCCATACAAAGCTACAACAAGGTAATTTAACTAGTTCCATACAAAGCTACAACAAGGTAATATAACTAGTTCCAAACAAAGCTACAACAAGGTAATATAACTAGTGTCATACAAAGCTACAACAAGGTAATATAACTAGTTCCATACAAAGCTACAACAAGGTAATATAACTAGTTCCATACAAAGCTACAAAAGGTAATATAACTAGTTCCATACAAAGCTACAACAAGGTAATATAACTAGTTCAAAACAAAGCTACAACAAGGTAATATAACTAGTTCCATACAAAGTTACAACAATGTAATATAACTAGTTCCATGCAAAGCTAGAACAAGACAATATAACTAGTTCCATAAAAAAATACAACAAGGTAATATAACTAGTTCCATACAAAGCTACAACAAGGTAATATAACTAGTTCAATACAAAGCTAAAACAAGGTAATATAACTAGTTCCATACAAAGCTACAACAAGGTAATATAACTAGTTCCATACAAAGCTACAACAAGGTAATTTAACTAGTTCCATACAAAGCTACAACAAGGTAATATAACTAGTTCTATACAAAGCTACAACAAGGTAATATAACTAGTGTCATACAAAGCTACAACAAGGTAATATAACTAGTTCTATACAAAGCTACAACAAGGTAATATAACTAGTTCCATACAAAGCTAGAACAAGGTAATTTAACTAGTTCCATACAAAGCTACAACAAGGTAATTTAACTAGTTCAATACAAAGCTAGAACAAGGTAATATAACTAGTGTCATACAAAGCTAGAACAAGGTAATATACCTAGTTCCATACAAAGCTACAACAAGGTAATATAACTAGTTCCATACAAAGCTACAACAAGGTAATATAACTAGTTCCATACAAAGCTACAACAAGGTAATATAACTAGTTCCATACAAAGCTAGAACGAGGCAATATAACTCGTTCCATACAAAGCTACAACAAGGTAATATAACTAGTTCAATAGAAAGCTACAACAAGGTAATATAACTAGTTCCATACAAAGCTACAACAAGCTAATATAACTAGTGTCATACAAAGCTACAACAAGGTATTATAACTAGTTCCATACAAAGCTACAACAAGGTATTATAACTAGTTCCATACAAAGCTAGAACAAGGTAATTTAACTAGTTCAATACAAAGCTAGAACAAGGTAATATAACTAGTGTCATAGAAAGCTACAACAAGGTAATATAACTAGTGTCATACAAAGCTACAACAAGGTAATATAACTAGTTCGCTTACAAAGCTACAAAAAGGTAATATAACTAGTTCCATACAAAGCTACAACAAGGTAATATAACTAGTTCCATACAAAGCTACAACAAGGTAATATAACTAGTTCCATACAAAGCTACAACAAGGTAATATAACTAGTTCCATACAAAGCTACAACAAGGTAATATAACTAGTTCTATACAAAGCTACAACAAGGTAATATAACTAGTGTCATACAAAGCTACAATAAGGTAATATAACTAGTTCTATACAAAGCTACAACAAGGTAATATAACTAGTTCCATACAAAGCTAGAACAAGGTAATTTAACTAGTTCCATACAAAGCTACAACAAGGTAATATAACTAGTGTCATAGAAAGCTACAACAAGGTAATATAACTAGTATCATACAAAGCTACAACAAGGTAATATAACTAGTTCCCTTACAATGCTACAACAAGGTAATATAACTAGTTCCATACAAAGCTACAACAAGGTAATATAACTAGTTCCATACAAATCTACAACAAGGTAATTTAACTAGTTCCATACAAAGCTACAACAAAATAATATAACTAGTTCCAAACAAAGCTACAACAAGGTAATATAACTAGTTCAATACAAAGCTAAAACAAGGTAATATAACTAGTTCCATACAAAGCTACAACAAGGTAATATAACTAGTTCCATACAAAGCTACAACAAGGTAATATAACTAGTTCCATACAAAGCTACAACAAGGTAATATAACTAGTTCTATACAAAGCTACAACAAGGTAATATAACTAGTTCCATACAAAGCTACAACAAGGTAATATAACTAGTTCTATACAAAGCTACAACAAGGTATTATAACTAGTTCCATACAAAGCTAGAACAAGGTAATTTAACTAGTTCAATACAAAGCTAGAACTAGGTAATATAACTAGTTCAATACAAAGCTACAACAAGGTAATATAACTAGTGTCATACAAAGCTACAACAAGGTAATATAACTAGTTCGCTTACAAAGCTACAACAAGGTAATATAACTTGTTCTATACAAAGCTACAACAAGGTAATATAACTAGTTCCATACAAAGCTACAACAAGGTAATTTAACTAGTTCCATACAAAGCTACAACAAGGTAATATAACTAGTTCCAAACAAAGCTACAACAAGGTAATATAACTAGTGTCATACAAAGCTACAACAAGGTAATATAACTAGTTCCATACAAAGCTACAACAAGGTAATATAACTAGTTCCATACAAAGCTACAAAAGGTAATATAACTAGTTCCATACAAAGCTACAACAAGGTAATATAACTAGTTCAAAACAAAGCTACAACAAGGTAATATAACTAGTTCCATACAAAGTTACAACAATGTAATATAACTAGTTCCATGCAAAGCTAGAACAAGACAATATAACTAGTTCCATAAAAAAATACAACAAGGTAATATAACTAGTTCCATACAAAGCTACAACAAGGTAATATAACTAGTTCAATACAAAGCTAAAACAAGGTAATATAACTAGTTCCATACAAAGCTACAACAAGGTAATATAACTAGTTCCATACAAAGCTACAACAAGGTAATTTAACTAGTTCCATACAAAGCTACAACAAGGTAATATAACTAGTTCTATACAAAGCTACAACAAGGTAATATAACTAGTGTCATACAAAGCTACAACAAGGTAATATAACTAGTTCTATACAAAGCTACAACAAGGTAATATAACTAGTTCCATACAAAGCTAGAACAAGGTAATTTAACTAGTTCCATACAAAGCTACAACAAGGTAATTTAACTAGTTCAATACAAAGCTAGAACAAGGTAATATAACTAGTGTCATACAAAGCTAGAACAAGGTAATATACCTAGTTCCATACAAAGCTACAACAAGGTAATATAACTAGTTCCATACAAAGCTACAACAAGGTAATATAACTAGTTCCATACAAAGCTACAACAAGGTAATATAACTAGTTCCATACAAAGCTAGAACGAGGCAATATAACTCGTTCCATACAAAGCTACAACAAGGTAATATAACTAGTTCAATAGAAAGCTACAACAAGGTAATATAACTAGTTCCAAACAAAGCTACAACAGGGTAATATAACTAGTTCAATACAAAGCTACAACAAGGTAATATAACTAGTGTCATACAAAGCTACAACAAGGTAATATAACTAGTGTCATACAAAGCTACAACAAGGTAATATAACTAGTTCTATACAAAGCTACAACAAGGTAATATAACTAGTTCCATACAAAGCTACAACAAGGTAATTTAACTAGTTCCATACAAAGCTACAACAAGGTAATTTAACTAGTTCAATACAAAGCTAGAACAAGGTAATATAACTAGTGTCATAGAAAGCTACAACAAGGTAATATAACTAGTGTCATACAAAGCTACAACAAGGTAATATAACTAGTTCCCCTACAAAGCTACAACAAGGTAATTTAACTAGTTCCATACAAAGCTACAACAAGGTAATATAACTAGTTCCATACAAAGCTACAACAAGGTAATATAACTAGTTCCATACAAAGCTAGAACAAGGCAATATAACTCGTTCCATACAAAGCTACAACAAGGTAATATAACTCGTTCCATACAAAGCTACAACAAGGTAATATAACTAGTTCCAAACAAAGCTACAACAAGGTAATATAACTAGTTCCATATAAGGCTACAACAAGGTAATATAACTAGTTCAATACAAAGCTAGAAAAAGGTAATATAACTAGTTCCATACAAAGTTACAACAAGGTAATATAACTAGTTCCATACAAAGCTAGAACAAGGCAATATAACTAGTTCCATACAAAGCTACAACAAGGTAATATAACTAGTTCCAAACAAAGCTACAACAAGGTAATATAACTAGTTCCATACAAAGCTAGAACAAGGTAACATAACTAGTTCCATACAAAGCTACAACAAGGTAATATAACTAGTTCCATACAAAGCTACAACAAGGTAATATAACTAGTGTCATACAAAGCTACAACAAGGTAATATAACCAGTGTCATACAAAGCTACAACAAGGTAATATAACTAGTTCCATACAAAGCTACACCAAGGTAATATAACTAGTTCCATACAAAGCTACAACAAGGTCATATAACTAGTTCCATTCAAAGCTACAACAAGGTAATATAACTAGTTCCATACAAAGCTACAACAAGGTAATATAACTAGTTCTATACAAAGCTACAACAAGGTAATATAACTAGTTCCATACAAAGCTAAAACAAGGTAATTTAACTAGTTCCATACAAGGCTACAACAAGGTAATATAACTAGTTCCATACAAAGCTACAACAAGGTAATATAACTAGTTCCATACAAAGCTACAACAAGGTAATATAACTAGTTCCATACAAAGCTACAACAAGGTAATATAACTAGTTCCCCTACAAAGCTACAACAAGGTAATTTAACTAGTTCCATACAAAGCTACAACAAGGTAATATAACTAGTTCCATACAAAGCTACAACAAGGTAATATAACTAGTTCCATACAAAGCTAGAACAAGGCAATATAACTCGTTCCATACAAAGCTACAACAAGGTAATATAACTCGTTCCATACAAAGCTACAACAAGGTAATATAACTAGTTCCATACAAAGCTACAACAAGGTAATATAACTAGTTCCATACAAAGCTACAACAAGGTAATATAACTAGTTCAATACAAAGCTAGAACAAGGTAATATAACTAGTTCCATACAAAGCTACAACAAGGTAATATAACTAGTTCCATACAAAGCTAGAACAAGGTAATATAACTAGTTCCATACAAAGCTACAACAAGGTAATATAACTAGTTCCATACAAAGCTACAACAAGGTAATATAACTAGTTCCATACAAAGCTAGAACAAGGTAACATAACTAGTTCCATACAAAGCTACAACAAGGTAATATAACTAGTTCCATACAAAGCTACAACAAGGTAATATAACTAGTGTCATACAAAGCTACAACAAGGTAATATAACCAGTGTCATACAAAGCTACAACAAGGTAATATAACTAGTTCCATACAAAGCTACAACAAGGTAATATAACTAGTTCCATACAAAGCTACAACAAGGTAATATAACTAGTTCTATACAAAGCTACAACAAGGTATTATAACTAGTTCCATACAAAGCTAGAACAAGGTAATTTAACTAGTTCAATACAAAGCTAGAACAAGGTAATATAACTAGTGTCATACAAAGCTACAACAAGGTAATATAACTAGTGTCATACAAAGCTACAACAAGGTAATATAACTAGTTCCATACAAAGCTACAACAAGGTAATATAACTAGTTCTATACAAAGCTACAACAAGGTAATATAACTAGTTCCATACAAAGCTACAACAAGGTAATATAACTAGTTCCATACAAAGCTACAACAAGGTAATATAACTAGTTCCATACAAAGCTACAACAAGGTAATATAACTAGTTCATACAAAGCTACAACAAGGTAATATAACTAGTTCCATACAAAGCTACAACAAGGTAATATAACTAGTTCCATACAAAGCTACAACAAGGTAATATAACTAGTTCCATACAAAGCTACAACAAGGTAATATAACTAGTTCCATACAAAGCTACAACAAGGTAATATAACTAGTGTCATACAAAGCTACAATAAGGTAATATAACTAGTTCTATACAAAGCTACAACAAGGTAATATAACTAGTTCCATACAAAGCTACAACAAGGTAATATAACTAGTTCCATACAAAGCTACAACAAGGTAATATAACTAGTGTCATACAAAGCTACAATAAGGTAATATAACTAGTTCTATACAAAGCTACAACAAGGTAATATAACTAGTTCCATACAAAGCTAGAACAAGGTAATTTAACTAGTTCCATACAAAGCTACAACAAGGTAATTTAACTAGTTCCATACAAAGCTACAACAAAATAATATAACTAGTTCCAAACAAAGCTACAACAAGGTAATATAACTAGTTCAATACAAAGCTAAAACAAGGTAATATAACTAGTTCCATACAAAGCTACAACAAGGTAATATAACTAGTTCCATACAAAGCTACAACAAGGTAATATAACTAGTTCCATACAAAGCTACAACAAGGTAATATAACTAGTTCTATACAAAGCTACAACAAGGTAATATAACTAGTTCCATACAAAGCTACAACAAGGTAATATAACTAGTTCTATACAAAGCTACAACAAGGTATTATAACTAGTTCCATACAAAGCTAGAACAAGGTAATTTAACTAGTTCAATACAAAGCTAGAACAAGGTAATATAACTAGTGTCATAGAAAGCTACAACAAGGTAATATAACTAGTGTCATACAAAGCTACAACAAGGTAATATAACTAGTTCCTTACAAAGCTACAACAAGGTAATATAACTAGTTCCATACAAAGCTACAACAAGGTAATATAACTAGTTCCATACAAAGCTACAACAAGGTAATATAACTAGTTCCATACAAAGCTACAACAAGGTAATATAACTAGTTCCATACAAAGCTACAACAAGGTAATATAACTAGTTCTATACAAAGCTACAACAAGGTAATATAACTAGTTCCATACAAAGCTACAACAAGGTAATATAACTAGTTCCATACAAAGCTACAACAAGGTAATATAACTAGTTCATACAAAGCTACAACAAGGTAATATAACTAGTTCCATACAAAGCTACAACAAGGTAATATAACTAGTTCCATACAAAGCTACAACAAGGTAATATAACTAGTTCCATACAAAGCTACAACAAGGTAATATAACTAGTTCATACAAAGCTACAACAAGGTAATATAACTAGTTCCATACAAAGCTACAACAAGGTAATATAACTAGTTCCATACAAAGCTACAACAAGGTAATATAACTAGTTCCATACAAAGCTACAACAAGGTAATATAACTAGTTCAAAACAAAGCTACAACAAGGTAATATAACTAGTTCCATACAAAGTTACAACAATGTAATATAACTAGTTCCATGCAAAGCTAGAACAAGACAATATAACTAGTTCCATAAAAAAATACAACAAGGTAATATAACTAGTTCCATACAAAGCTACAACAAGGTAATATAACTAGTTCAATACAAAGCTACAACAAGGTAATATAACTAGTTCCATACAAAGCTACAACAAGGTAATATAACTAGTTCCATACAAAGCTACAACAAGGTAATTTAACTAGTTCCATACAAAGCTACAACAAGGTAATATAACTAGTTCATACAAAGCTACAACAAGGTAATATAACTAGTGTCATACAAAGCTACAACAAGGTAATATAACTAGTTCTATACAAAGCTACAACAAGGTAATATAACTAGTTCCATACAAAGCTACAACAAGGTAATTTAACTAGTTCCATACAAAGCTACAACAAGGTAATTTAACTAGTTCAATACAAAGCTAGAACAAGGTAATATAACTAGTGTCATACAAAGCTAGAACAAGGTAATATACCTAGTTCCATACAAAGCTACAACAAGGTAATATAACTAGTTCCATACAAAGCTACAACAAGGTAATATAACTAGTTCCATACAAAGCTACAACAAGGTAATATAACTAGTTCCATACAAAGCTAGAACGAGGCAATATAACTCGTTCCATACAAAGCTACAACAAGGTAATATAACTAGTTCAATAGAAAGCTACAACAAGGTAATATAACTAGTTCCAAACAAAGCTACAACAGGGTAATATAACTAGTTCAATACAAAGCTACAACAAGGTAATATAACTAGTGTCATACAAAGCTACAACAAGGTAATATAACTAGTGTCATACAAAGCTACAACAAGGTAATATAACTAGTTCTATACAAAGCTACAACAAGGTAATATAACTAGTTCCATACAAAGCTACAACAAGGTAATTTAACTAGTTCCATACAAAGCTACAACAAGGTAATTTAACTAGTTCAATACAAAGCTAGAACAAGGTAATATAACTAGTGTCATAGAAAGCTACAACAAGGTAATATAACTAGTGTCATACAAAGCTACAACAAGGTAATATAACTAGTTCCCCTACAAAGCTACAACAAGGTAATTTAACTAGTTCCATACAAAGCTACAACAAGGTAATATAACTAGTTCCATACAAAGCTACAACAAGGTAATATAACTAGTTCCATACAAAGCTAGAACAAGGCAATATAACTCGTTCCATACAAAGCTACAACAAGGTAATATAACTCGTTCCATACAAAGCTACAACAAGGTAATATAACTAGTTCCAAACAAAGCTACAACAAGGTAATATAACTAGTTCCATATAAAGCTACAACAAGGTAATATAACTAGTTCAATACAAAGCTAGAAAAAGGTAATATAACTAGTTCCATACAAAGTTACAACAAGGTAATATAACTAGTTCCATACAAAGCTAGAACAAGGCAATATAACTAGTTCCATACAAAGCTACAACAAGGTAATATAACTAGTTCCAAACAAAGCTACAACAAGGTAATATAACTAGTTCCATACAAAGCTAGAACAAGGTAACATAACTAGTTCCATACAAAGCTACAACAAGGTAATATAACTAGTTCCATACAAAGCTACAACAAGGTAATATAACTAGTGTCATACAAAGCTACAACAAGGTAATATAACCAGTGTCATACAAAGCTACAACAAGGTAATATAACTAGTTCCATACAAAGCTACACCAAGGTAATATAACTAGTTCCATACAAAGCTACAACAAGGTCATATAACTAGTTCCATTCAAAGCTACAACAAGGTAATATAACTAGTTCCATACAAAGCTACAACAAGGTAATATAACTAGTTCTATACAAAGCTACAACAAGGTAATATAACTAGTTCCATACAAAGCTAAAACAAGGTAATTTAACTAGTTCCATACAAGGCTACAACAAGGTAATATAACTAGTTCCATACAAAGCTACAACAAGGTAATATAACTAGTTCCATACAAAGCTACAACAAGGTAATATAACTAGTTCCATACAAAGCTACAACAAGGTAATATAACTAGTTCCATACAAAGCTACAACAAGGTAATATAACTAGTTCCATACAAAGCTACAACAAGGTAATATAACTAGTTCCATACAAAGCTACAACAAGGTAATATAACTAGTTCCATACAAAGCTACAACAAGGTAATATAACTAGTTCCATACAAAGCTACAACAAGGTAATATAACTAGTTCCATACAAAGCTACAACAAGGTAATATAACTAGTTCCATACAAAGCTACAACAAGGTAATATAACTAGTTCCATACAAAGCTACAACAAGGTAATATAACTAGTTCAATACAAAGCTAGAAAAAGGTAATATAACTAGTTCCATACAAAGTTACAACAAGGTAATATAACTAGTTCCATACAAAGCTAGAACAAGGTAATATAACTAGTTCCATACAAAGCTACAACAAGGTAATATAACTAGTTCCATACAAAGCTACAACAAGGTAATATAACTAGTTCCATACAAAGCTAGAACAAGGTAATATAACTAGTTCCATACAAAGCTACAACAAGGTAATATAACTAGTTCCATACAAAGCTACAACAAGGTAATATAACTAGTGTCATACAAAGCTACAACAAGGTAATATAACTAGTGTCATACAAAGCTACAACAAGGTAATATAACTAGTTCCATACAAAGCTACAACAAGGTAATATAACTAGTTCCATACAAAGCTACAACAAGGTAATATAACTAGTTCCATACAAAGCTACAACAAGGTAATATAACTAGTTCCATACAAAGCTACAACAAGGTAATATAACTAGTTCCATACAAAGCTACAACAAGGTAATATAACTAGTTCCATACAAAGCTACAACAAGGTAATTTAACTAGTTCCATACAAAGCTACAACAAGGTAATATAACTAGTTCCATACAAAGCTACAACAAGGTAATATAACTAGTTCCATACAAAGCTACAACAAGGTAATATAACTAGTTCCATACAAAGCTACAACAAGGTAATATAACTAGTTCCATACAAAGCTACAACAAGGTAATATAACTAGTTCCATACAAAGCTACAACAAGGTAATATAACTAGTTCCATACAAAGCTACAACAAGGTAATATAACTAGTTCCATACAAAGCTACAACAAGGTAATATAACTAGTTCCATACAAAGCTACAACAAGGTAATATAACTAGTTCCATACAAAGCTACAACAAGGTAATATAACTAGTTCCATACAAAGCTACAACAAGGTAATATAACTAGTTCCATACAAAGCTACAACAAGGTAATATAACTAGTTCCATACAAAGCTACAACAAGGTAATATAACTAGTTCCATACAAAGCTACAACAAGGTAATATAACTAGTTCCATACAAAGCTACAACAAGGTAATATAACTAGTTCCATACAAAGCTACAACAAGGTAATATAACTAGTTCCATACAAAGCTACAACAAGGTAATATAACTAGTTCCATACAAAGCTACAACAAGGTAATATAACTAGTTCCATACAAAGCTACAACAAGGTAATATAACTAGTTCCATACAAAGCTACAACAAGGTAATATAACTAGTTCCATACAAAGCTACAACAAGGTAATATAACTAGTTCCATACAAAGCTACAACAAGGTAATATAACTAGTTCCATACAAAGCTACAACAAGGTAATATAACTAGTTCCATACAAAGCTACAACAAGGTAATATAACTAGTTCCATACAAAGCTACAACAAGGTAATATAACTAGTTCCATACAAAGCTACAACAAGGTAATATAACTAGTTCCATACAAAGCTACAACAAGGTAATATAACTAGTTCCATACAAAGCTACAACAAGGTAATATAACTAGTTCCATACAAAGCTACAACAAGGTAATATAACTAGTTCCATACAAAGCTACAACAAGGTAATATAACTAGTTCCATACAAAGCTACAACAAGGTAATATAACTAGTTCCATACAAAGCTACAACAAGGTAATTTAACTAGTTCCATACAAAGCTACAACAAGGTAATATAACTAGTTCAATACAAAGCTACAACAAGGTAATATAACTAGTGTCATACAAAGCTACAACAAGGTAATATAACTAGTTCATACAAAGCTACAACAAGGTAATATAACTAGTGTCATACAAAGCTACAACAAGGTAATATAACTAGTTCCATACAAAGCTACAACAAGGTAATATAACTAGTTCCATACAAAGCTACAACAAGGTAATATAACTAGTTCCATACAAAGCTACAACAAGGTAATATAACTAGTTCCATACAAAGCTACAACAAGGTAATATAACTAGTTCCATACAAAGCTACAACAAGGTAATATAACTAGTTCCATACAAAGCTACAACAAGGTAATATAACTAGTTCCATACAAAGCTACAACAAGGTAATATAACTAGTTCCATACAAAGCTACAACAAGGTAATATAACTAGTTCCATACAAAGCTACAACAAGGTAATATAACTAGTTCCATACAAAGCTACAACAAGGTAATATAACTAGTTCCATACAAAGCTACAACAAGGTAATATAACTAGTTCCATACAAAGCTACAACAAGGTAATATAACTAGTTCAATACAAAGCTAGAACAAGGTAATATAACTAGTTCCATACAAAGCTACAACAAGGTAATATAACTAGTTCCATACAAAGCTACAACAAGGTAATATAACTAGTTCCATACAAAGCTACAACAAGGTAATATAACTAGTTCCATACAAAGCTACAACAAGGTAATATAACTAGTTCCATACAAAGCTACAACAAGGTAATATAACTAGTTCCATACAAAGCTACAACAAGGTAATATAACTAGTTCCATACAAAGCTACAACAAGGTAATATAACTAGTTCCATACAAAGCTACAACAAGGTAATATAACTAGTGTCATACAAAGCTACAACAAGGTAATATAACTAGTGTCATACAAAGCTACAACAAGGTAATATAACTAGTTCCATACAAAGCTACAACAAGGTAATATAACTAGTTCCATACAAAGCTACAACAAGGTAATATAACTAGTTCCATACAAAGCTACAACAAGGTAATATAACTAGTTCCATACAAAGCTACAACAAGGTAATATAACTAGTTCCATACAAAGCTACAACAAGGTAATATAACTAGTTCCATACAAAGCTACAACAAGGTAATATAACTAGTTCCATACAAAGCTACAACAAGGTAATATAACTAGTTCCATACAAAGCTACAACAAGGTAATATAACTAGTTCCATACAAAGCTACAACAAGGTAATTTAACTAGTTCCATACAAAGCTAGAACAAGGTAATTTAACTAGTTCAATACAAAGCTAGAACAAGGTAATATAACTAGTGTCATAGAAAGCTAGAACATGGTAATATAACTAGTGTCATAGAAAGCTAGAACAAGGTAATGTAACTAGTGTCATACAAAGCTACAACAAGGTAATATAACTAGTTCCATACAAAGCTACAACAAGGTAATATAACTAGTTCCATACAAAGCTACAACAAGGTAATATAACTAGTTCCATACAAAGCTACAACAAGGTAATATAACTAGTTCCATACAAAGCTACAACAAGGTAATATAACTAGTTCCATACAAAGCTACAACAAGGTAATATAACTAGTTCCATACAAAGCTACAACAAGGTAATATAACTAGTTCTATACAAAGCTACAACAAGGTAATATAACTAGTTCCATACAAAGCTACAACAAGGTAATTTAACTAGTTCCATACAAAGCTACAACAAGGTAATTTAACTAGTTCAATACAAAGCTAGAACAAGGTAATATAACTAGTGTCATAGAAAGCTAGAACATGGTAATATAACTAGTGTCATAGAAAGCTAGAACAAGGTAATATAACTAGTGTCATACAAAGCTACAACAAGGTAATATAACTAGTTCCCTTACAAAGCTACAACAAGGTAATATAACTAGTTCCATACAAAGCTACAACAAGGTAATATAACTAGTTCCATACAAAGCTACAACAAGGTAATATAACTAGTGTCATACAAAGCTACAACAAGGTAATATAACTAGTTCCCCTACAAAGCTACAACAAGGTAATTTAACTAGTTCCATACAAAGCTACAACAAGGTAATATAACTAGTTCCATACAAAGCTACAACAAGGTAATATAACTAGTTCCATACAAAGCTAGAACAAGGCAATATAACTCGTTCCATACAAAGCTACAACAAGGTAATATAACTCGTTCCATACAAAGCTACAACAAGGTAATATAACTAGTTCCAAACAAAGCTACAACAAGGTAATATAACTAGTTCCATATAAAGCTACAACAAGGTAATATAACTAGTTCAATACAAAGCTAGAAAAAGGTAATATAACTAGTTCCATACAAAGTTACAACAAGGTAATATAACTAGTTCCATACAAAGCTAGAACAAGGCAATATAACTAGTTCCATACAAAGCTACAACAAGGTAATATAACTAGTTCCAAACAAAGCTACAACAAGGTAATATAACTAGTTCCATACAAAGCTTCAACAAGGAAATATAACTAGTTCCATACAAAGCTAGAACAAGGTAACATAACTAGTTCCATACAAAGCTACAACAAGGTAATATAACTAGTTCCATACAAAGCTACAACAAGGTAATATAACTAGTGTCATACAAAGCTACAACAAGGTAATATAACCAGTGTCATACAAAGCTACAACAAGGTAATATAACTAGTTCCATACAAAGCTACACCAAGGTAATATAACTAGTTCCATACAAAGCTACAACAAGGTCATATAACTAGTTCCATTCAAAGCTACAACAAGGTAATATAACTAGTTCCATACAAAGCTACAACAAGGTAATATAACTAGTTCCATACAAAGCTACAACAAGGTAATATAACTAGTTCCATACAAAGCTAAAACAAGGTAATTTAACTAGTTCCATTCAAAGCTACAACAAGGTAATATAACTAGTTCCATACAAAGCTACAACAAGGTAATATAACTAGTTCCATACAAAGCTACAACAAGGTAATATAACTAGTTCCATACAAAGCTACAACAAGGTAATATAACTAGTTCCATACAAAGCTACAACAAGGTAATATAACTAGTTCCATACAAAGCTACAACAAGGTAATATAACTAGTTCAATACAAAGCTACAACAAGGTAATATAACTAGTTCCATACAAAGCTACAACAAGGTAATATAACTAGTTCCATACAAAGCTACAACAAGGTAATATAACTAGTTCCATACAAAGCTACAACAAGGTAATATAACTAGTTCCATACAAAGCTACAACAAGGTAATATAACTAGTTCTATACAAAGCTACAACAAGGTAATATAACTAGTTCCATACAAAGCTACAACAAGGTAATTTAACTAGTTCCATACAAAGCTAGAACAAGGTAATTTAACTAGTTCAATACAAAGCTAGAACAAGGTAATATAACTAGTGTCATAGAAAGCTAGAACATGGTAATATAACTAGTTCCATACAAAGCTACAACAAGGTAATATAACTAGTTCCATACAAAGCTAGAACAAGGCAATATAACTAGTTCCATACAAAGCTACAACAAGGTAATATAACTAGTTCCATACAAAGCTACAACAAGGTAATATAACTAGTTCTATACAAAGCTACAACAAGGTAATATAACTAGTTCCATACAAAGCTACAACAAGGTAATTTAACTAGTTCCATACAAAGCTACAACAAGGTAATTTAACTAGTTCAATACAAAGCTAGAACAAGGTAATATAACTAGTGTCATAGAAAGCTAGAACATGGTAATATAACTAGTGTCATAGAAAGCTAGAACAAGGTAATATAACTAGTGTCATACAAAGCTACAACAAGGTAATATAACTAGTTCCCTTACAAAGCTACAACAAGGTAATATAACTAGTTCCATACAAAGCTACAACAAGGTAATATAACTAGTTCCATACAAAGCTACAACAAGGTAATATAACTAGTTCCATACAAAGCTACAACAAGGTAATATAACTAGTTCCATACAAAGCTACAACAAGGTAATATAACTAGTTCCATACAAAGCTACAACAAGGTAATATAACTAGTTCAATACAAAGCTACAACAAGGTAATATAACTAGTTCCATACAAAGCTACAACAAGGTAATATAACTAGTTCTATACAAAGCTACAACAAGGTAATATAACTAGTTCCATACAAAGCTACAACAAGGTAATTTAACTAGTTCCATACAAAGCTACAACAAGGTAATATAACTAGTTCCATACAAAGCTACAACAAGGTAATATAACTAGTTCCATACAAAGCTACAACAAGGTAATATAACTAGTTCCATACAAAGCTACAACAAGGTAATATAACTAGTTCCATACAAAGCTACAACAAGGTAATATAACTAGTTCCATACAAAGCTACAACAAGGTAATATAACTAGTTCCATACAAAGCTACAACAAGGTAATATAACTAGTTCCATACAAAGCTACAACAAGGTAATATAACTAGTTCCATACAAAGCTACAACAAGGTAATATAACTAGTTCCATACAAAGCTACAACAAGGTAATATAACTAGTTCCATACAAAGCTACAACAAGGTAATATAACTAGTTCCATACAAAGCTACAACAAGGTAATATAACTAGTTCCATACAAAGCTACAACAAGGTAATATAACTAGTTCCATACAAAGCTAAAACAAGGTAATTTAACTGGTTCCATACAAGGCTACAACAAGGTAATATAACTAGTTCCATACAAAGCTACAACAAGGTAATATAACTAGTTCCATACAAAGCTACAACAAGGTAATATAACTAGTTCCATACAAAGCTACAACAAGGTAATATAACTAGTTCCATACAAAGCTACAACAAGGTAATATAACTAGTTCCATACAAAGCTACAACAAGGTAATATAACTAGTTCCATACAAGGCTACAACAAGGTAATATAACTAGTTCCATACAAAGCTACAACAAGGTAATATAACTAGTTCCATACAAAGCTACAACAAGGTAATATAACTAGTTCCATACAAAGCTACAACAAGGTAATATAACTAGTTCCATACAAAGCTACAACAAGGTAATATAACTAGTTCTATACAAAGCTACAACAAGGTAATATAACTAGTTCCATACAAAGCTACAACAAGGTAATTTAACTAGTTCCATACAAAGCTAGAACAAGGTAATTTAACTAGTTCAATACAAAGCTAGAACAAGGTAATATAACTAGTGTCATAGAAAGCTAGAACATGGTAATATAACTAGTTCCATACAAAGCTACAACAAGGTAATATAACTAGTTCCATACAAAGCTACAACAAGGTAATATAACTAGTTCCATACAAAGCTACAACAAGGTAATATAACTAGTTCCATACAAAGCTACAACAAGGTAATATAACTAGTTCTATACAAAGCTACAACAAGGTAATATAACTAGTTCCATACAAAGCTACAACAAGGTAATTTAACTAGTTCCATACAAAGCTACAACAAGGTAATTTAACTAGTTCAATACAAAGCTAGAACAAGGTAATATAACTAGTGTCATAGAAAGCTAGAACATGGTAATATAACTAGTGTCATAGAAAGCTAGAACAAGGTAATATAACTAGTGTCATACAAAGCTACAACAAGGTAATATAACTAGTTCCCTTACAAAGCTACAACAAGGTAATATAACTAGTTCCATACAAAGCTACAACAAGGTAATATAACTAGTTCCATACAAAGCTACAACAAGGTAATATAACTAGTTCCATACAAAGCTAGAACAAGGCAATATAACTAGTTCCATACAAAGCTACAACAAGGTAATATAACTAGTTCCATACAAAGCTACAACAAGGTAATATAACTAGTTCCATACAAAGCTACAACAAGGTAATATAACTAGTTCTATACAAAGCTACAACAAGGTAATATAACTAGTTCCATACAAAGCTAAAACAAGGTAATTTAACTAGTTCCATACAAGGCTACAACAAGGTAATATAACTAGTTCCATACAAAGCTACAACAAGGTAATATAACTAGTTCCATACAAAGCTACAACAAGGTAATATAACTAGTTCCATACAAAGCTACAACAAGGTAATATAACTAGTTCCATACAAAGCTACAACAAGGTAATATAACTAGTTCCATACAAAGCTACAACAAGGTAATATAACTAGTTCCATACAAAGCTACAACAAGGTAATATAACTAGTTCCATACAAAGCTACAACAAGGTAATATAACTAGTTCCATACAAAGCTACAACAAGGTAATTTAACTAGTTCCATACAAAGCTAGAACAAGGTAATTTAACTAGTTCAATACAAAGCTAGAACAAGGTAATATAACTAGTGTCATAGAAAGCTAGAACATGGTAATATAACTAGTTCCATACAAAGCTACAACAAGGTAATATAACTAGTTCCATACAAAGCTAGAACAAGGCAATATAACTAGTTCCATACAAAGCTACAACAAGGTAATATAACTAGTTCCATACAAAGCTACAACAAGGTAATATAACTAGTTCTATACAAAGCTACAACAAGGTAATATAACTAGTTCCATACAAAGCTACAACAAGGTAATTTAACTAGTTCCATACAAAGCTACAACAAGGTAATTTAACTAGTTCAATACAAAGCTAGAACAAGGTAATATAACTAGTGTCATAGAAAGCTAGAACATGGTAATATAACTAGTGTCATAGAAAGCTAGAACAAGGTAATATAACTAGTGTCATACAAAGCTACAACAAGGTAATATAACTAGTTCCCTTACAAAGCTACAACAAGGTAATATAACTAGTTCCATACAAAGCTACAACAAGGTAATATAACTAGTTCCATACAAAGCTACAACAAGGTAATATAACTAGTTCCATACAAAGCTAGAACAAGGCAATATAACTAGTTCCATACAAAGCTACAACAAGGTAATATAACTAGTTCCATACAAAGCTACAACAAGGTAATATAACTAGTTCAATACAAAGCTACAACAAGGTAATATAACTAGTTCCATACAAAGCTACAACAAGGTAATATAACTAGTTCTATACAAAGCTACAACAAGGTAATATAACTAGTTCCATACAAAGCTAAAACAAGGTAATTTAACTAGTTCCATACAAGGCTACAACAAGGTAATATAACTAGTTCCATACAAAGCTACAACAAGGTAATATAACTAGTTCCATACAAAGCTACAACAAGGTAATATAACTAGTTCCATACAAAGCTACAACAAGGTAATATAACTAGTTCCATACAAAGCTACAACAAGGTAATATAACTAGTTCCATACAAAGCTACAACAAGGTAATATAACTAGTTCCATACAAAGCTACAACAAGGTAATATAACTAGTTCAATACAAAGCTACAACAAGGTAATATAACTAGTTCCATACAAAGCTACACCAAGGTAATATAACTAGTTCCATACAAAGCTACAACAAGGTCATATAACTAGTTCCATTCAAAGCTACAACAAGGTAATATAACTAGTTCCATACAAAGCTACAACAAGGTAATATAACTAGTTCCATACAAAGCTACAACAAGGTAATATAACTAGTTCCATACAAAGCTAAAACAAGGTAATTTAACTAGTTCCATACAAGGCTACAACAAGGTAATATAACTAGTTCCATACAAAGCTACAACAAGGTAATATAACTAGTTCCATACAAAGCTACAACAAGGTAATATAACTAGTTCCATACAAAGCTACAACAAGGTAATATAACTAGTTCCATACAAAGCTACAACAAGGTAATATAACTAGTTCCATACAAAGCTACAACAAGGTAATATAACTAGTTCCATACAAGGCTACAACAAGGTAATATAACTAGTTCCATACAAAGCTACAACAAGGTAATATAACTAGTTCCATACAAAGCTACAACAAGGTAATATAACTAGTTCCATACAAAGCTACAACAAGGTAATATAACTAGTTCCATACAAAGCTACAACAAGGTAATATAACTAGTTCCATACAAAGCTACAACAAGGTAATATAACTAGTTCCATACAAAGCTACAACAAGGTAATATAACTAGTTCCATACAAAGCTACAACAAGGTAATATAACTAGTTCCATACAAAGCTACAACAAGGTAATATAACTAGTTCCATACAAAGCTACAACAAGGTAATATAACTAGTTCCATACAAAGCTACAACAAGGTAATATAACTAGTTCCATACAAAGCTACAACAAGGTAATTTAACTAGTTCCATACAAAGCTAGAACAAGGTAATTTAACTAGTTCAATACAAAGCTAGAACAAGGTAATATAACTAGTGTCATAGAAAGCTAGAACATGGTAATATAACTAGTGTCATAGAAAGCTAGAACAAGGTAATGTAACTAGTGTCATACAAAGCTACAACAAGGTAATATAACTAGTTCCCTTACAAAGCTACAACAAGGTAATATAACTAGTTCCATACAAAGCTACAACAAGGTAATATAACTAGTTCCATACAAAGCTACAACAAGGTAATATAACTAGTTCCATACAAAGCTAGAACAAGGCAATATAACTAGTTCCATACAAAGCTACAACAAGGTAATATAACTAGTTCCATACAAAGCTACAACAAGGTAATATAACTAGTTCTATACAAAGCTACAACAAGGTAATATAACTAGTTCCATACAAAGCTACAACAAGGTAATTTAACTAGTTCCATACAAAGCTACAACAAGGTAATTTAACTAGTTCAATACAAAGCTAGAACAAGGTAATATAACTAGTGTCATAGAAAGCTAGAACATTGTAATATAACTAGTGTCATAGAAAGCTAGAACAAGGTAATATAACTAGTGTCATACAAAGCTACAACAAGGTAATATAACTAGTTCCCTTACAAAGCTACAACAAGGTAATATAACTAGTTCCATACAAAGCTACAACAAGGTAATATAACTAGTTCCATACAAAGCTACAACAAGGTAATATAACTAGTGTCATACAAAGCTACAACAAGGTAATATAACTAGTTCCCCTACAAAGCTACAACAAGGTAATTTAACTAGTTCCATACAAAGCTACAACAAGGTAATATAACTAGTTCCATACAAAGCTACAACAAGGTAATATAACTAGTTCCATACAAAGCTAGAACAAGGCAATATAACTCGTTCCATACAAAGCTACAACAAGGTAATATAACTCGTTCCATACAAAGCTACAACAAGGTAATATAACTAGTTCCAAACAAAGCTACAACAAGGTAATATAACTAGTTCCATATAAAGCTACAACAAGGTAATATAACTAGCTCAATACAAAGCTAGAAAAAGGTAATATAACTAGTTCCATACAAAGTTACAACAAGGTAATATAACTAGTTCCATACAAAGCTAGAACAAGGCAATATAACTAGTTCCATACAAACCTACAACAAGGTAATATAACTAGTTCCAAACAAAGCTACAACAAGGTAATATAACTAGTTCCATACAAAGCTTCAACAAGGAAATATAACTAGTTCCATACAAAGCTAGAACAAGGTAACATAACTAGTTCCATACAAAGCTACAACAAGGTAATATAACTAGTTCCATACAAAGCTACAACAAGGTAATATAACTAGTGTCATACAAAGCTACAACAAGGTAATATAACCAGTGTCATACAAAGCTACAACAAGGTAATATAACTAGTTCCATACAAATCTACACCAAGGTAATATAACTAGTTCCATACAAAGCTACAACAAGGTCATATAACTAGTTCCATTCAAAGCTACAACAAGGTAATATAACTAGTTCCATACAAAGCTACAACAAGGTAATATAACTAGTTCCATACAAAGCTACAACAAGGTAATATAACTAGTTCCATACAAAGCTAAAACAAGGTAATTTAACTAGTTCCATACAAGGCTACAACAAGGTAATATAACTAGTTCCATACAAAGCTACAACAAGGTAATATAACTAGTTCCATACAAAGCTACAACAAGGTAATATAACTAGTTCCATACAAAGCTACAACAAGGTAATATAACTAGTTCCATACAAAGCTACAACAAGGTAATATAACTAGTTCCATACAAAGCTACAACAAGGTAATATAACTAGTTCCATACAAAGCTACAACAAGGTAATATAACTAGTTCAATACAAAGCTACAACAAGGTAATATAACTAGTTCCATACAAAGCTACAACAAGGTAATATAACTAGTTCCATACAAAGCTACAACAAGGTAATATAACTAGTTCTATACAAAGCTACAACAAGGTAATATAACTAGTTCCATACAAAGCTACAACAAGGTAATATAACTAGTTCTATACAAAGCTACAACAAGGTAATATAACTAGTTCCATACAAAGCTACAACAAGGTAATTTAACTAGTTCCATACAAAGCTAGAACAAGGTAATTTAACTAGTTCAATACAAAGCTAGAACAAGGTAATATAACTAGTGTCATAGAAAGCTAGAACATGGTAATATAACTAGTTCCATACAAAGCTACAACAAGGTAATATAACTAGTTCCATACAAAGCTAGAACAAGGCAATATAACTAGTTCCATACAAAGCTACAACAAGGTAATATAACTAGTTCCATACAAAGCTACAACAAGGTAATATAACTAGTTCTATACAAAGCTACAACAAGGTAATATAACTAGTTCCATACAAAGCTACAACAAGGTAATTTAACTAGTTCCATACAAAGCTACAACAAGGTAATTTAACTAGTTCAATACAAAGCTAGAACAAGGTAATATAACTAGTGTCATAGAAAGCTAGAACATGGTAATATAACTAGTGTCATAGAAAGCTAGAACAAGGTAATATAACTAGTGTCATACAAAGCTACAACAAGGTAATATAACTAGTTCCCTTACAAAGCTACAACAAGGTAATATAACTAGTTCCATACAAAGCTACAACAAGGTAATATAACTAGTTCCATACAAAGCTACAACAAGGTAATATAACTAGTTCCATACAAAGCTAGAACAAGGCAATATAACTAGTTCCATACAAAGCTACAACAAGGTAATATAACTAGTTCCATACAAAGCTACAACAAGGTAATATAACTAGTTCAATACAAAGCTACAACAAGGTAATATAACTAGTTCCATACAAAGCTACAACAAGGTAATATAACTAGTTCAATACAAAGCTAGAACAAGGTAACATAACTAGTTCCATACAAAGTTACAACAATGTAATATAACTAGTTCCATACAAAGCTAGAACAAGGCAATATAACTAGTTCCATACAAAGCTACAACAAGGTAATATAACTAGTTCCATACAAAGCTACAACAAGGTAATATAACTAGTTCCATACAAAGCTTCAACAAGGTAATATAACTAGTTCCATACAAAGCTACAACAAGGTAATATAACTAGTTCCATACAAACCTACAAGGTAATATAACTAGTTCCATACAAAGCTACAACAAGGTAATTTAACTACTTCCTTACAAAGCTACAACAAGGTAATATAACTAGTTCCATACAAAGTTACAACAAGGTAATATAACTAGTTCCATACAAAGCTACAACAAGGTAATATAACTAGTTCCATACAAAGCTACAACAAGGTGATATAACTAGTTCCATACAAAGCTACAACAAGGTATTATAACTAGTTCCATACAAAGCTACAACAAGGTAATATAACTAGTTCAATACAAAGCTAGAACAAGGTAACATAACTAGTTCCATACAAAGTTACAACAATGTAATATAACTAGTTCCATACAAAGCTAGAACAAGGCAATATAACTAGTTCCATACAAAGCTACAACAAGGTAATATAACTAGTTCCATACAAAGCTACAACAAGGTAATATAACTAGTTCCATACAAAGCTTCAACAAGGTAATATAACTAGTTCCATACAAAGCTACAACAAGGTAATATAACTAGTTCCATACAAACCTACAACAAGGTAATATAACTAGTTCCATACAAAGCTACAACAAGGTAATTTAACTACTTCCATACAAAGCTACAACAAGGTAATATAACTAGTTCCATACAAAGCTACAACAAGGTAATATAACTAGTTCCATACAAAGCTACAACAAGATAATATAAAGCTAGAACAGGGATAAGAATTAGGCCATACCAATGTAGCTAACTTCATAAAACTCTGGATCCTTTCAGATTTGAAGGACGAAGTGTAATGTCTTATTATACATTAATGCCACCAATTTGTGTTTGCTGCCATTAAAGAAGAAACAGTATGTGCAAGGCAGGATGTTACCACCACAATCCCTATTGTCATTCTTGGACTGCATGTACACTGTTGTTGTCTCTTAGAGGAAGTCACAGAGGAAAAATTTTACATTTTCCAGTTTAAAGGAATATTGTCAGGAAGTTCTCCAATAACTAAATCAGGCTGGTGCTTTTGATCCTTCAGCCGGAGCCTTCAGCACTAGCAGCAGACCATGCTGTGTGAGAGAACACAATAAAGAGGAAAGGCCTGAAGTACCACATACTAAAAATATTGACTATTTTAGTAGCACTCAAGACCGCTTGGATGTTTCCCTCTATTTCAGTATGATGATGAGGGGCTTTTAGGGCACGCTGACTAAGTATCCCCTGAGTCAGAGGATTTGTCTTTGTCTTTGTCACCCCACAGGTCAACGCCAGCCAATTAATTCCCTTGGTGCAGTAAGTTATATTTGCCACAACAATGACGAGCTAAAACAAAAGGGCTGTGTGTAATCACTTTAATGAAAGTATTAAGGAGGAGTGACAAGAGGTCTGGAGCTGCTGGGCTGAGTGTTGCCTCTCTGACTCACCAATGCAAACCAGTGGATGTTGGCAGCAAAGGGCTCCGACTCCCTGCAGCCAGGGATGGGCTAAAATTATAAAATACCATAAAGATCTATATATGAAAATAAACGACAAAATACTTGGATTTTTAAATATATTTCATTAAAATACATATATTTTTTTTTTATTTTTTTTTAAACCCATTTAAATATATACAGCCCAAATAGCAACAACATTCTCAGTAACGGTTACAGAAACGTTTTACTTGCTATGACTGTGATAAGTTGTTGTTTATCTACCTTAGGTGAATGCAATGACTGTAAATCACTCTGGATTAGTGTCTGCTAACTGACCCAAAATGTAATTGCACTGTAAATGTGAAAATTAACATACCAAAAATGAACTGCAAAGCACACTGGGTATTATTATTGACCTTCTTTCTGTGCAGAGCTAATTAGAATAATACTCAGCATACTTTGCAATTGTTAATTTTTACATATACATTTATACACTGCTCAAAAAAATAAAGGGAACACTTAAACAACACAATGTAACTCCAAGTCAATCACACTTCTGTGAAATCAAACTGTCTACTTAGGAAGCAACACTGATTGACAATAAATTTCACAAGCTGTTGTGCAAATGGAATAGACAAAAGGTGGAAATTATAGGCAATTAGCAAGACACCCCCAATAAAGGAGTGGTTCTGCAGGTGGTGACCACAGACCACTTCTCAGTTCCTATGCTTCCTGGCTGATGTTTTGGTCACTTTTGAATGCTGGCGGTGCTTTCACTCTTGTGGTAGCATGAGACGGAGTCTACAACCCACACAAGTGGCTCAGGTAGTGCAGCTCATCCAGGATGGCACATCAGCTGTGGCAAGAAGGTTTGCTGTGTCTGTCAGCGTAGTGTCCAGAGCATGGAGGCGCTACCAGGAGACAGGCCAGTACATCAGGAGACGTGGAGGAGGCCATAGGAGGGCAACAACCCAGCAGCAGGACCACTACCTCCGCCTTTGTGCAAGGAGGAGCACTGCCAGAGCCCTGCAAAATGACTTCTAGCAGGCCACAAATGTGCATGTCTGCTCAAACGGTCAGAAACAGACTCCATGAGGGTGGTATGAGGGCCCGACGTCCACAGGTGGGGGTTGGCTTACAGCCCAACACCGTGCAGGACGTTTGGCATTTGCCAGAGAACACCAAGATTGGCAAATTCGCCACTGGCGCCCTGTGCTCTTCACAGATGAAAGCAGGTTCACACGCACATGTGACAGACGTGACAGAGTCTGGAGACGCCGTGGAGAACGTTCTGCTGCCTGCAACATCCTCCAGCATGACCGGTTTGGCGGTGGCTCAGTCATGGTGTGGGGTGGCATTTCTTTGGGGGGCCGCACAGCCCTCCATGTGCTCGCCAGAGGTAGCCTGACTTCCATTAGGTACTAAGATGAGATCCTCATACCCCTTGTGAGACCATATGCTGGTGCGGTTGGCCCTGGGTTCTTTCTAATGCAAGACAATGCTGGACCTCATGTGGCTGGAGTGTGTCAGCAGTTCCTGCAAGAGGAAGGCATTGATGCTATGGACTGGCCCGCCCGTTCCCCAGACCTGAATCCAATTGAGCACATCTGGGACATCATGTCTCGCTCCATCCACCAACGCCACGTTGCACCACAGACTGTCCAGGAGTTGGCGGATGCTTTAGTCCAGGTCTGGGAGGAGATCCCTCAGGAGACCATCCGCCACTTCATCAGGAGCATGCCCAGGCGTTGTAGGGAGGTCATACAGGCACGTGGAGGCCACACACACTACTGAGCCTCATTTTGACTTGTTTTAAGGACATTACATCAAAGTTGGATCAGCCTGTAGTGTGGTTTTCCACTTTCATTTTGAGTGTGACTCCAAATCCAGACCTACATGGGTTGATACATTTAATTTCCATTGATAATTTTTGTGTGATTTTGTAGTCAGCACATTCAACTTTGTAAAGAAAAAAGTATTTAATAAGAATGTTTCATTCATTCAGATCTAGGATGTGTTATTTTAGTGTTCCCTTTATTTTTTTGAGCAGTGTATTTAGCTCATTTAGCAGACGCTCTTTTCACACCATAGTGCCATCAGACTCCTGATACCAATGCAGGGTGAAAAGGGGTCACAGAATTGTTAACCGCTATAAGAAATTGTATAGAAAAGTATTTTGTATTTTGAAAATGCTAATTTAAGCTCTCGAAAGTATTTTGTTACAAAAATACATCGGAGTGTAGTTCAGGCCAGAGTAATACAAATCAAATCAAATGTTATTGGTCACATACACATGGTTAACAGATGTTAATGAGTGTAGCGAAATGCTTGTGCTTCTAGTGCCGACAGTGCAGTAATATCTAACAAGTAATCAAATAATTTCCCAACAACTACCTAATACACACAAATCTGAAGAGGTGAATGAGAATATGTACATATAAATATATTTAACTAGGCAAGTCAATTAAGAACAAATTGTTATTTTCAATGTTGGCATAGTGGGTTAACTGCCTTGTTCAGGGGCAGAACAACAGATATTTACCTTGTCAGCTCAGGGATTCGATCTTGCAACCTTTCGGTTACAAGTCCAACACTCTAACCACTAGGCCAGCTGCCGCCACATATGGATGAGTGATGGTCGAGCAGCATAAGCAAGGTGCAATAGATGGTATAAAATACAGTATATACATATGATATGAGTAATGTAAGATATGTAAATATTATTAAAGTGGCATTATTTGAGTGGCATTGTTTAAAGTGACTAGTGATCCATTTATTAAAGGGGCCAGTGATTGGGTCTCAATGTAGGCAGCAGCCTCTCTGAGTTAGTGATTGCTGTTTAGCAGTCTGATGGCCTTCTGGATGGTAGTGGTGTGAACTGGCAGTGGCTCGGGTGGTTGTTGTCCTCCTGAGGTTGAAGAGGCGCTGTACTTTAAAACGTTCCACCTTCTCTACTGCTGTCCCGTCTACGTGGATCGGGGGGTGGTTCCTCTGCTGTTTCCTGAAGTCCACGATAATCTCTTTTGTTTTGTTGACATTGAGTGAGAGGTTGTTTTCCTGACACCACACTCCGAGTGCCCTCACTTCCTCCCTGTAGGCTGTCTTGTCGTTGTTGGTAATCAAGCCCACTACTGTTGTGTCGTCTGCAAACTTGATGATTGAGGTGGAGTCATGCATGGCCACACAGTCGTGGGTGAACAGGGAGTACAGAAGGGGGCTGAGCACGCACCCTTGTGGGGCCCCAGTGTTGAGGGTCAGCGAAGTGGAGATGTTGTTTCCTACCTTCACCACCTGGGGGCGGCTCGTCAGAAAGTCCAGGATCCAGTTGCACAGGGCGGGGTTGAGACCCAGGGCTTCCAGCTTGATGATGAGCTTGGAGGCTACTATGGTGTTGAAGCTGAGCTGTAGTCAATGAACAGCATTCTTACATAGGTATTCCTCTTGTCCAGATGGGTTAAGGCAGTGTGCAGTGTGATGGCGATTACGTTGTCTGTGGACCTGTTGGGGCGGTATGCAAACTGAAGTGGGTCTAGGGTGGCAGGTAAGGTGGAGGTGATATGATCTGTTGTGTCTTTGCTATGCCTGATTAAGTGATATGAAATGCTATTCTATAAAATAATTTCTCTGTAATTCATATTACCTGATTAAACTAATCATGTAAATGTAATTAACTAGAAAGTCGGGGCACCACGAAAGAATGTTTATAGAGCTGTTACCTTCCGAATAAACTCTTAAAGACCTGGTTATCTTTTACATCAATGGCAGTCAATTCTTAATCGTCACCTTATTCAGTCTCATCTGAAGTCGTAGAATTCTTGGTTATCTCCACGAACCCTGGCTAACAAGTTGAATCAGCAATACAAAATGTGGTTTAATTATTTATTTACTAAATACCTAAACAATTACACCGAATTACACATACACAGAATGGGTCATACTTTGATTACTAATTATGTCATAAAATAAAACGTCCCAAGCGGATGGAACAGATATGACGGCTGGTTACACAAAGAAATGGGGTTGGGTTTTGAATGAAAGCGTGGGAAGACTGAGGAACAAAGGAATTTGGTCTCTGATCGGACCTTGTAAAGCTATGCTATCGTAAATACAGAATCTTATGCATTCTAAATAACCACCCATTTGGAAAAAGAAAATGCAAGAAATAATGTTCTTTGAAGAATATGTCTTGTGGTAGAACGGATATGTTGTCGTACCGTCATGTGTTTGTTAGAAGAGACACTTTGTCCGTCCTTTCCTAGCCCACTTTTACAGCTGCTGCTGCTCACTCAACGGCTAGGAGGTATCACTTCTTTAGTGAATAAGAGTTCAAAGTTCATACCAAGTTGCCATACTTTAAGCTCACGCTGAAGTTGACTTAGTTCTGTAGTTTGATATTATCCCTTTTAACGTATGGACTGTCGTCCTCACGTCCTCGGGAACACAAATGTTAAATGAGCCTAGTTCACTTATGGATACCAATTCTCTCATTTATAAGCTAAAATTACATTTCATCTGTTCACAAAAAGTTTCATATTTAAACATTTAAATTGCACAACAATTCCATGTGAATCTGATAACTATAATGTGTAGACTTTCCAAGATACAGTTTATGTCATTCTATCATCAGTAATAATGTTTCAGATGACAACTGATCTGATATCATATTCTTTAAGTACCAACGCATAATTTCAACTGGTTGGATTACCGAAATATAGTTCTGGTCCACAACCTTTTGATGTTTCCAGACTCTCTATGTTAACAAATGGCTTTCCAATAGTTACTCTGTAGAGTAGAGCGAGAGAGGAACGGGGTAAAGGTATTTATGGGGGTTATAAACCTCACCAACAGGCCAACGTCATGACATATCCTCAAAGCACTTCATGATGACAGAAGTGAGTGCTACGGGGCGGTAGTCATTTACAAAATATAAAAAATATTCTAAAGTAATTGAAACATATTTTGAATACATGTAACAGAAATACTGCCCAAGTCTTCTCGCATATTAGAGGAAAAGGGGATCAAGTCTCAGCTTCGCTTCCCAGCAGTGCTCTGGGTATGGAAGGGAACGCAAAGGATGGAATTCACAAGCGCTGACGGAGCCCTAATCAAGCTACAAGAAACCTTTCCAGTTGAAGAAGGGAAGCTGCCTGTTCTGAGAAGAGGACGAAGTAGGAAAAAACTATGAACGCACTAGGCGACATACAGCGACGCCTATGACAAGCTTATTGCAAATTGAGACGCTATCCTTTCTCCCTCCACCCAATACAATCTATACTCTACTTTCCCCAAGTAAGTGTTCTTCTCTATGAAGTAACGAAAGAAGTAGCCAATGCCAATGGGCTACATAGACACTAAAAAGACAATTGAAAGGGGGAAATATAGCATACAGTGCCTTCAGAAAATATTTATACCCCTTGACTTTTTTGTTGTGTTACAGTCTGAATTGAAATTGTATTAAAATATATTTTTTAAATTATCACCCATCTACACACAATACCTCATAATGACAAAGTGAAAACATGTTTTTAGAAATTTGTGCAAATGTATTGAAAAATAAATACTGAAAAATGTAATTTACATAAGAATTCACACCCCTGACTCAATACTTTGTAGAAGTACCTTTGGCAGCAATTACAGCTGTGAGCTTTCCAAACCTAGATAGTGCAACATTTTTCCATTATTACTTTCAAAATTCTTCAAGCTCTGTCAAATTAGTTGTTGGTTATTGCTAGACAACCATTTTCAGGTTTTGCCATAGACTTTCAAGCAGATTTAAGTCAAAACCCTAAGTTCACTGTGTTCTTGGTAAGCACCTCCAGTGTAGATTTGGCGTTGTGTTTTAGGTTATTGTCCTGCTGAAAGGGGAATTAATCTCCCAGTGTCTGGTAGAAAGCAGACTGAACTACGTTTTCCTCTAGGATTTTGCCTGTGCTTAGCTCCATTTAGTTATTTTTATTCCCTGAAAAACTCTCCAGGTCTATAACGATTACAAGAATATCCATAGCATGATGCAGCCAACACTATACTTGAAAATATGGAGAGGGGTACTCAGTAATGTGTTGTATTGGATTTGCCCCAAACACAACACTTTGTATTCAGGACAAAAATGTACTTGCTTTGCCACATTTTTTGCAGTATTACTATAGTGCAATGTTGCAAACAGGATGCATGTTTTGGAATATTTTTTTATTCTGTACAGTCTCCCTCCTTTTAACTCTGTCAAAATTGGGGAGTAACTACAATGTTGTTGATCCATCCGCAGTTATCTCCAATCACAGCCATTAAACTCTATAACTGTTAAAGATGGTGAAATCCCTGAGCCATTTCCCTCCTCTCTGGCATTGAGTTAGGAAGATCACCTGTATCTTTGTAGTGACTGGATGTATTGATACACCACCCAAAGTGTAATAATAACTTCACCAAGCTCAAAGGGATATTCAATGTCTGCTGTTTTTACCCATCTACTAATAGGTGTCTTTTTTTGCGAGTCATTGGAAAACCTTCCTGGTCTTTGCGGTTGAATCTGTGTTTGAAATTCACTGCTCGACTGAAGGACCTTACATACAATTGTATGTGTGGGGGACAAAGACGACGTAGCCGTAATTTTTTTTTAACACAATTATTGCACACAGAGTTAGTCGATGCAACTTATTATGTGACCTTTTAAACAAATTGTTACTCCTGAACTTATTTTGGGTTGCCGTAACAAAGGGTTTGAATACTTACTGACTCAAGACATTTCAACTTTTTATTTTCAATTAATTTGTAAACATTTTGAAAAACAAAGTTCCACTTTGACATTATGGGGAATTGTGTGTAGGCCAGTGACAAAAAAAAATGTCATAAATTTTAAACGGTAGCTGTAAAACAATTTTTTTGTGTGTGTGGGAGAGTAGGTCAAAAAAGCTGTAATTGCTGCCAGTACAAAAAAAAAAGTATGAATGTATGTACTTGTAAGTCGCTCTGGATAAGAGCGTCTGCTAAATGACTTAAATGTAAATGTAAATGTAGGTCTGTAGGTGTGTGTGAGTTTGTGTATATGAATGGGAGTGTGAGGGATGGTGAATATGAATATACAGTTGAAGTCTAAAGTTTACATATACTTAGGTTGGAGTCATTAAAACTCGTTTCTCAACCACTCCACAAATTTCTTGTTAACAAACTATAGTTTTGGCAAGTCGGTTAGGACATCTACTTTGTGCATTACACAAGTCATTTTTCCAACAATTGTTTACAGACAGACTATTTCACTTATAATTCACTGTATCACAATTCCAGTGGGTCAGAAGTTTACATACACTAAGTTGACTGTGCCTTTAAACAGCTTGTAAAATTCCAGAAAATTATGTCATGGCTTTAGAAACTTCTGATAGGCTAATTGACATCATTCGAGTCAATTGGAGATGTACCTGTGGATGTATTTCAAGGCCTACCTTCAAACTTTGCTTGACATCATGGGAAAATCAAAAGAAATCAGCCAAGACCTCATAAAAAAATTGTAGACCTCCACAAGTCTGGTTCATCCTTGGGAGCAATTTTCAAACGCCTGAAGGTACCACGTTCATCTGTACAAACAACAGTACGCAAGTATAAACAATCTTATAGAAAATGTATGGGCAGAATTGAAAAAGCGTGTGTGAGCGAGGATGCCTGTATATCTGACTCAGTTACACCAGCTCTGTCAGGAGGAATGGGCCAAAATTCACCCAACCTATTGTGGGAAGCTTATGGAAGGCTATCTGAAACGTTTGACCCAAGTTAAACAATTTAAAGGCAATGCTACCAAATACTAATTAAGTGTATGTAAACTTCTGACCTACTGGGAATGTGATGAAAGAAATAAAAGCTGAAATAAATTATTCTCTCTACTATTATTCTAACATGTCACATTCTTAAAATAAAGTGGTGATCCTAACTGACCTAAGACAGGGAATTTTTACTAGGAGTAAATGTCAGGAATTGTGAAAAACTGAGTTTACATGTATTTGGTTAAGGTGTATGTAAATTTCCGACTTCAACTGTAAATTAATGAGAATTAATGAGAATGGAAGAGTAAGTCGATTGATGGATGGATGTAAGTGTGCCAGAGGTGGAGATTGGGACAAGCTTGGCTTGGGTGGGTAAGGGTGGGCAAGGATGGGAGGTAGGGACAAGCTTGGCTTGGGTGGGTAAGAATGGGAAAGGATGGGAGGTTGGGACAAGCTTTGCTTGGGTGGGTAAGGGTGGGCAAGGATGGGAGGTAGGGACAAGCTTGGCTTGGGTGGGTAAGAATGGGAAAGGATGGGAGGTTGGGACAAGCTTTGCTTGGGTGGGTAAGGGTGGGCAAGGATGGGAGGTAGGGAGAAGCTTAGCTTGGGTGGGCTCAAATAGCCGACCAATCAGCTTGTTACCAACCCTTAGTAAACTTCTGGAAAAATTGTGTTTGACCAGATACAATGCTATTTGACAGTAAAACAAATTGACAACAGACTTTCTGCAAGTTTATAGGGAAGGACACTCATCAAGCACAGCACTTACACAAATGACTGATGATTGTCTGAGAGAAATTGATGATAAAATGATTGTGGGGGCTGTCTTGCTAGACTTTAGTGCAGCTTTTGACATTATCGATCATAGTCTGCTGCTGGAAAAACGTATGTGTCATGGCTTTACACCTCCTGCTATAATGTGGATAAAGAGTTACTTGTCTAACAGAACACAAAGGGTGTTCTTTAATGGAAGCTTCTCAAACATAATCCAGATAGAATCAGGAATTCCCCAGGGTAGCTGTTTAGGCCCCTTACTTTTTTCAATTTTTACTAATGACATGCCACTGACTTTGAGTAAAGCCATGATGACTCAACACTATACACGTCAGCTACACTTAACAAAGAGTTGCAGTTAGTTTCAGAGCGGGTGGCAAGGAATAAGCTAGCCATTAATATTTCTAAAACTAAAAGCATTGTATTTGGGACCAAACATTAACTAAACCCAAACCTCAACCAAATCTTGTAATAAATAATGTGGCAATTGAGCAAGTTGAGATGACTAAACTGCTTGGAGTAACCCTGGATTGTAAACTGTCATGGTCAAAACATATTGATACAATAGTAGCTAAGATGGGGAGAAGTATGTCCATAATAAAGTGCTGCTCTGCCTTCTTAACAACACTATTAACAAGGCAGGTCCTACATGCCCTCGTTTTGTCGCACCTTGACTACTTTTCAGTCGTGTGGTCAGGTGCCACAAAAAAGGACTTAGGAAAATTGCAACTGGCTCAGAACAGGGCAGCACTGCTGGTCCTCGGATGTACATAGAAATCTAATATTAAGAATATGCATGTCAATCTCTCCTGGCTCAAAGTGGAAAAGAGATTGACTTCATCACTACTTGTATTTTTGAGAGGTATTGCCATGTTGAATGCACTGAGCTGTCTGTCTAAACTACTGGCACACAGCTCGGACACCCATGCATACCCCACAAGACATGACGCAAGAGGTTTCTTCACAGTCCCCAAGTCCAGAACAGACTATGGGAGGCACACAGTACTACATAGAGCCATGACTACATGGAACTCTATTTCACATCAAGTGATGTAACCAGTAAAATTAGATTTTAAAAATTAATTAAAAAACACCTTATGGAACAGTGGGGACTGTGAAGCAACACAAACATAGACGCACACACACACACACACACACACACACACACACACACACACACACACACACACACACACACACACACACACACACACACACACACACACACACACACACACACACACACACACTATAACATAGGCACTATACACACACATACACATGGATTTAGTACTGTAGATATGTGGTAGTGATTGAATAGGGGCCTGAGGGCACACAGTGTGTTGTGAAATCTGTGAATGTATTGTAATGTTTTGAAAATTGTATAAACTACCTTAATTTTGCTGGACCCCAGGAAGAGTGTCAGCAGCTAATGGGGATCCATAATAAATACAAATACAAGGGTGGGCAAGGATGAGAGGATGGGACAAGCTTGGCTTGGGTGGGCAAGGGTGGCTAAGGATGGGAGGTTGGGACAAGCTTGACTTGGGCAGGGTAAAGGGGAGAGAACTGGGAGGGTGAGATGGAGAAGGATGGGTTTGGCTTGGGAGAGAGAGGATTTAACTATATAACATTAACTATATAACAATGTGACTTGCAAACAGATTAGGAGAGGAAGTTGAATCATTATTATTCCTTATTTGTCATTATAGCTAAGATTCAATGTTGGTTATTGGTGAGAGTGGAGAGGGGCTCTATCCGAAGGATTGGGTGACTGGGAGGGCATCAGGGGGGGCTAAACTCATCTCACTTCAGTCTCTCGGTGGACCCACTCTCCCCAAGTAGACCACCACCAGCCACTATACTTACATTTACAAGGTAATGCAAACTGACCACAGTACTTAAGTGGCAGTCTTTCGCCAATGTTCGTACAATGACATAATCCACAGACTTTTGATACTTTAGGAGAGGAGTTGGAGCTTAAAAGCCATTTAAAAAAGCATAGCTCCTCAAAGTACAAAGAAGTACTTTGCTTTGTTTCTTGTGTGTTCACTGTTAAATGTCTACTCAGCCAACATGTTCACACACTCTATATATGTAATGTATATAGGGTTGCAAAGGGTCGGAAACTTTCCGGTAAATGTACAGAATTTTTCTGGAAGTTTTCCATGTGAAGTTAATCCCTGGAATTTGGGGAATTTTGCTTAAAATTATCAAAAAAGTTAGCTTATAACAGTGAACCGTTTTTGTGGGATACACATAATGCAATTCTAGGTCTTGTGGCATATTTTGGTTAAACCATCCCCAATTCAATGGAATTGCAACCCTCTGCATGCACAGTGCACTCTTCCATCACATGTACAGCTGATTCTCAAGATCTTGCACACTAATGAGATGCTATTGAGCCTACACTACTACACTGTCTGAGCCAAGGACTACATGTTTTCTGGTAAGTTTTGATTACAATACTGGGTGGGGTGAATATATTCTATATGACATACGTGATTTTTTGTTAACTAGTAAATAGTAGCCTACAGCAAAGTGTTTAAATCATTTATAACTTGTTAACAATTTCTGCTAGTTAGTTTTTGCTACCATGTGGGTTTTAGCTTGTTTGAGCCTGCTAACTGAGGAGTGTTAATTCACCTGTTTCCATACATGTTTCATTTGAAACATTTATCTTACAAAGGAGTTGTTTAATCTAACTGCATAGTTATTTATCTGTACATGGAATTGTATTTGTTGTTTTTTACAAAAATAATCTAATCTTTACAGGAAAATGCCACGGGGACTATCTGATGTGTAGAGACATTTCACTGCAGCTAACGTAGAAGGAAAAGCTGTGTGCATTTGCAAATACTGTGCCAAATCATATGTGAAGAATGCAACAACGATGCAGAATCATCTGGCCAAGTGTATAAAGTTACCTCAGTGCTCACAACAAGCAACCTCTGACAAAAGTCCCTCTACTTCTATTCAAGGTGAAAATTATGAATCAAACACCTTATTGATAGCAACAGCTCATGGTCCTCATGGTTTTTTGACTCAATGGAGGAACGTAGTCAGAGAAATGCTGATTGAATGTCTTGCTCGAGCTGTGTATGCAACTGGTTGACCCCTGATGCTCCCCTGATGCGCAATGTGTATTGGAAGAGATTTCTGAATGTTCTTAGTAGTAATTTGCTGGATGAAGTTCAACAGAGTTCAAGTGAAGGTCAAGCAAATCATAGAGAAAGCAGACTGTATTGCAATCCTCTCCGATGGGTGGTCGCATGTTCATGGGCAAGGAATAATTAACAACATCTCCACCCCTCAACAAGTATTCTACAAGAGTACAGACACAAGGGACAACAGACACACCGGTCTCTACATTGCAGATGGGCTGAAGGCAGTCATCAATGAACTTGGACCACAGAAGGAATTTGCACTGGTGACAGACAGTGCTGTGAACATGAAGGCTGCTTGGTCTTAAGTGGAGGAGTCCTACCCTGACATCACACCCATTGGCTGTGCTGCACGTGCATTGAATCTGCTCCTCAAGGACATCATGGAACTGAAAACAATGGATACACTCTACAAGAGAGTCAAGGAAATGGTTAGGTATGTGAAGGGTCATCAAGTTATAGCAGCAATCTACCTCACCGATCAAAGTGAGAAGAATAAGAGCACCACATTGAAGCTGCCCAGCAAAACCTGTTGGGTGGTGTCATCATCATGTTTGACAGTCTCCTGTAGGGGAAGGAGTCTCTCCAATTAATGGCCATATGACCGTCTGCCGATATGGACAGCCCCATCAAGAGTTTTCTCCTTGATGATGTATTTTGGGAGAGAGTGGTAAGCAGCCCAAAACTTCTGAAACCTATAGCAGTAGCCATTGCACGGATTGAGGGAGACAATGCCATCCTGTCTGATTTTCAGACTCTGTTTGCAGATGTAAGAGAACAAATCCGTACTGCCCTGCCCACTTCACTGTTGCTCCAAGCAGAGGAAACTGCAGTTCTGAAATGCATCAAAAAGCGTGAAGACTTCTGCCTGAAGCCCATACACACGGCAGCATACGTGTTTGACACCAAGTATGCTGGCAAGTGCATCCTGTCTGGTGCAGAGATCAACAAGGCCTATGGTGTCATTACATACCGTGTTTCGGGATCTTAGCCTGGATGAGGGCGAGATTCTTGGCAGTCTGGCGATGTACACTTCCAAGCAAGGGCTTTGGGACGGAGATGCAATATGGCAGTCGTGCCAACATATCTCATCAGCCACCTGGTGGAAGGGACATTGTGGATCTGAGGCTCGTTCCCCTGTTGCCTCCATCATCCTCCAAATCCCACCAACATCAGCCACCACTGGTTCTTGTTTGGGAACACACACACACCAAAGCACACAACAGGCTGATCAGTACAAGGGTTGAAAAATTGGTGGCCATTCAGGGAAATTTTTGGCTTTTTGAGCCCGACAACGAGCCATCAAATCAAATCAAATCGAATTTTATTGATCACTTACACATGGTTAGCAGATGTTAATGCCAGTGTAGCGAAATGCTTGTGCTTCTAGTTCCGACCGTGCAGTAATATCTAACAAGTAATCTAACAATTTCACAACAAATATCTTATACACACAAGTGTAAAGGAATGAATAAAAATATGTACATATAAATATATGGATGAGCGATGGCCGAAAGCATAGGCAAGATGTAGTAGATGGCATAGAGTACAGTATATACATATGAGATGAGTAATGTAGGGTATGTAAATATTATATAAAGTGGCATTGTTTAAAGTGACTGGTGATACATTTATTACATCCAATTTTTAATTATTAAAGTGGCTAGAGATTTAAGTCAGTATGTTGGGCAGCAGCCAGTCAATGTTATTGATGGCTGTATAACAGTCTGAATGGCTTGAGATAGAAGCTGTTTTTCAGTCTCTCAGTCCCAGCTTTGATGCACCTGTACTGACATCACCTTCTGGATGATAGCGGGGTGAACAGGCAGTGGCTCGGGTGGTTGTTGTCCTTGATGATCTTTATGGCCTTCCTGTGACATCGGGTGGTGTAGGTGTCCTGGAGGGCAGGTAGTTTGCCCCCGTTGAGAGCCTTACGGTTATGGGCGGAGCAGTTGCCATACCAGGCGGTGATACAGCCCAACAGGATGCTCTCGATTGTGCATCTGTGCAACCAAGGCACTGTTGCACCTTCTTCACCACGCTGTCTGTGTGAGTGGACCATTTCAGTTTGTCTGTGATGTGTACGCTGAGGAACTTAAAACGTTCCACCTTCTCCACTACTGTCCCGTCTATGTGGATAAGGGGGTGCTCCCTCTGCTGTTTCCTGAAGTCCACGATAATCTCCTTTGTTTCTGTTGACATTGAGTGTGAGGTTGTTGTGAGGTTGTTTTCCTGACACCACACTCCGAGGGCCCTCACCTCCCCCCTCGTCGTTGTTGGTAATAAAGCCTACCACTGTAGTGTCGTCTGCAAACTTGATGACAGAGTTGGAGGCGTGCATGGCCACGCAGTCGTGGGTGAACAGGGAGTACAGGAGGGGGCTGAGAACGCACCCTTGTAGGGCCCCAGTGTTGAGGATCAGCGGGGTGGGGATGTTGTTTCCTACCTTCACCACCTGGGAGCAACCCGTCAAAGTCCAGGACCCAGTTGCACAGGGCGAGGTCGAGACCCAGGGCGAGGTCGAGACCCAGGGTCTCGAGCTTAATGACGAGTTTGGAGGGTACTATGGTGTTAAATGCTGAGCTGTAATCGATGAACAGCATTCTTACATAGGTATTCCTCTTGTCCAGATGGGTTAGAGCAGTGTGCAGTGTGATTGTGATTGCATCGTCTGTTGACCTATTGGGGCAGTAAGCAAATTGGAGTGGGTCTAGGGTGTTAGGTAGGGTGGAGGTGATATGATCCTTGACTAGTCTCTCAAAGTACTTCATGATGACAGAAGTGAGTGGTACGGGGCGATAGTCGTTTAGCTCGGTTACCTTCGCTTTTTTGGGAACAGGAACAATGGTGGCCCTCTTGAAGCATGTGGGAACAGCTGACTGGGATAGGGATTGATTGAATATGTCCGTAAACACACCAGCCAGCTGGTCTGTGCATGCTATGAGGACGCAGCTAGGGATGCCGTCTGGGCCGGCAGCCTTGCGAGGGTTAACACGTTTAAATGTTTTACTCACATTGGTTGAGGTTAAGAAGAGCCAGCAGGTTTTGGTAGTGGGCCGTATCAGTGGCACTGTATTGTCCTCAAAACGAGCAAAGAAGTTGTTTAGTTTGTCTGGGAGCAAGACGTCGGAGTCCGCGACGGGGCTGGTTTTATTTTTGTAATCTGTGATTGACTGTAGACCCTTCCACATACGTCTCGTGTCTGAGCCGTTGAATTGCGTCTCTATACTGACGCTAAGCTTGTTTGATTGCCTTGCGGAGGGAATAGCTACACTGTTTGTATTCGGTCATGTATTCAGTCCTCAACAAGGTTGGAAAGTGACAGTGAAGATGAGGCCTCAGAGTCTGATGTTCAAAAGGTGGACATGAGGAGGTCCAGGGAGAAGACATGGAAGACAACCAAAGCTTTAGTTTCTAGACTCATTTTACAGATGTATGTTGAAAAACATTTTTGGGAGATGCAATGGTTCATTGGGGATCATTCAATATTCCCTTTTGTTGTTCAGTGAAATCATCCCATGTGAAGAGTCAACTCATTTAATTTAAGTTCAATTCATAACTAAATTGCTTTTTTTATTTATATTGTACGGATTTAATCATTTGCAATTATGTCTACTTATGATAAGGTAAAAGGTTTATGTTTCTGTCTCCAAATTATATGGTAAATATATCCCATGCAAAAACATTCAATGGTATTAATATTAATTTGCATATATTTACCTTAATTCCCATATATTCCCGTTAATTCCTACAGAAAGTTTCCACCTCTGAATATTCCCCAAAATGTGCAACCCTAAATGTATACAATAACTATGTGTTCATACCATGACTCCCCCATTCCATGAAATGCCCACCACAATCAAAATGTTTTATCTGACCAGAGTCTCTGGGTTCGCGCCCAGGCTCTGTCGCAGCCGGCCACAACCGGGAGGTCCGTGGGGCGACGCACAATTGGGCTAGCGTCGTCCGGGTTAGGGTGGGTTTGGCCGGTAGGGATATCCTTGTCTCATCGCGCTCCAGCGACTCCTGTGGCGGGCCGGGCGCAGTGCGCGCTAACCAAGGGGGACAGGTACACGGTGTTTCCTCCGACACATTGGTGCGGCTGGCTTCCGGGTTGGAGGCGCGCTGTGTTAAAGAAGCAGTGCGGCTAGGTTGGGTTGTGCTTCGGAGGACGCATGGCTTTCGACCTTCGTCTCTCCCGAGCCCGTACGGGAGTTGTAGCGATGAGACAAGATAGTAATTACTAGCGATTGGATACCACGAAAATTGGGGAGAAAAGGGTATAAAATTTAAAAAAAAAAAAAAAAAAAAAAAAAAAAAAAAAAATGTTTTATCTGGTTCTTCAATGATAGACGGAACAGAGAAGATTAACTTTGATTGTATACAAGACCAACAAATTCAAACATATTACATGGAATGTGCACGGCTCCATGATGGGGGAAAAAGCATATGGTTCTTGAACACTTAAAGAGACTGTCAGCAGATGTGGTTTTCCTGCAAGAGTTACATTTCAAAAAAGGAGAAATTTTATATTTAAAGAGGATCTACAGTGGAAGTCGTAAGTTTACATACACCTTTGTCAAATACATTTAAACTCAGTTTTTCACAATTCCTGACATTTAATCCTATTAAAAATTCACTGTCTTAGGTCAGTTAGGATCACCACTTTATTTTAAGAATGTGAAATGTCAGAATAATGGTAGAGAGAATGATTTATTTCAGCTTTTATTTCTTTCATCACATTCCCAGTGGGTCAGAAGTTTACATACACTCAATTAGTATTTGGTAGCATTGACTTTAAATTGTTTAATTTGGGTCAAATGTTTCAGGTAGCCTTCCACAAGCTTCCCACAATAAGTTGGGTGAATTTTGGCCCATTCCTCCTGACAGAGCTGGTCAGGTTTGTAAGCCTCCTTGCTCGCACACGCTTTTTCAGTTCTGCTCACAAATTTTCTACAGGGTTGAGGTTAGGGCTTTGTGATGGCCACTCCAATACCTTGACTTTGTTGTCCTTAAGCCATTTTGCCACAACTTTGGAAGTATGCTTGGGTGCATGGTCCATTTGGAAGACCCATTTGCGACCAAGCTTTAACTTCCTAACTGATGTCCTGAGATGTTGCTACAATATATCCACATAATTTTCCCTTCCTCATGATTCCATCTTTTTTGTGAAGTGCACCAGTCCCTCCTGCAGCAAAGCACCCCCACAACATGATGCTGCCACCCCCGTGCTTCACGGTTGGGATGGTATTCTTCGGCTTGCAAGCCTTCCCAGTTTTCCTCCAAACATAACGATGGTCATTATGGCCAAACAGTTATATTTTTGTTTCATCAGACCAAAGGACATTTCTCCAAAAAGTACGATCTTTGTCCCCATGTGCAGTTGCAAACCGTAGTCTGGCTTTTTTATGGCAGTTTTGGAGCAGTGCCTTCTTCCTTGCTGAGCGGCCTTTCAGGTTAGGTCGATATTGAACTCGTTTAACTGTGGATATAGATACTTTTGTACCTGTTTCCTCCAGCATCTTCACAAGATCCTTTGCTGTTGTTCTGGGATTGATTTGCACTTTTCGCACCAAAGCACGTTCATCTCTAGGAGACAGAACGCGTCTCCTTCCTGAGCGGTATGACAGCTGCGTGGTCCCATGGTGTTTATACTTGCATACTATTGTTTGTACAGATGAACATAGTACCTTCAGGCGTTTGGAAATTGCTCCCAAGGATGAACCAAACTTGTGGAGGTCTACAATCTGAGGTCTTGGCTGATTTCTTTAGATTTTCCCATGATGTCAAGCAAAGAGGCACTGAGTTTGAAGGTCGGCCTTGAAATACATCCACAGGTACACCTCCAATTGTCTCAAATGTTGTCAATTAGCCTAAAAAAGCTTCTAAAGCCATGACATCATTTTCTGGAATTTTCCAAGCTATTTAAAGGTACAGACAACTTTGTGTATGTAAACTTCTGACCCACTGGAATTGTGATACAGTGAAATAATCTGTCTGTAAACAATTGTTGGAAAAATGACTTGTGTCATGCACAAAGTAGATGTCCTAACCGATTTTCCAAAACTATAGTTTGTTAACAAGAAATTTGTGGAGTGGTTGAGAAACGAGTTTTAATGACTCCAACCTAAGTGTATGTAAACTTCCGACTTCAACTGTAGGCTGCCACCTACTGTAGTAACAGCAGAGGTGTAGGCATCCTGATCATTAAGAATTCACCCTTTTCCCTTTTATCCCAGCATACGTTATGTCATGACGTTGCCCTCTTTGGGTACAGCGAGCACCATCCCCCTCTCTCTGTCTCCTACGCCCAGGCTGCTGCGACCTCAGGTCATAAATTCCTGGAAGAGATTTTCTCCTCATGGCCACAGTATAGAGAGAGAGTCAGTTTTCCTAGAGAGAACAAAATAATTTCTTCCACCTCACAGAACTTGAGGTCCGAACCACATTTATGTTCTGGAGAAGGTATAAAAGATCGGTGAAGAATCCAGCTACGAACTGGTCCGTTTGGTACAATTTTGTGAAACTCATGAGAGACAATACGGCCACATTGCCATAACGCTGTTTATACAATAGCCTCAGATATGAGGCTTACACCTAATTGTTGTATAAGATGAATGAGTGAGGATGATACTGTTTGTGAAATTGTGTAATGTGATTTTGGACTGTTTAATGAAGTTAACTTCAATTCCCTTTGGAGTTTAACTAAATCAGAGGACCGCCCATGAGCACAGTTATGGTCGGGCGTCCTGGGACAGGCCTTTTCTGCTCTTCCGAATAAAACCCCCACCCGGGTTTTCTATCACCAGACCAGCTTACCTCGATAATGAGAGAGCCAAGGTTTGAGAGGAGACCATAAACCTGAGTATAAGCTAAGGTTTGAGTAGATGGCTGAATCTTTTAACCATACCACGTGGTTAAACTCTTAGACTATCGATACCGACAGAATAAGAACTTTGATATCTTTGATATTAATTACTAGTCTGCAGCGAGGAATTCGGTATCATTGAACGCGAAGACCGACAACCGCCGAAATATCTATTCTATAACGACATGAATGAATGTCACTCTGAACTATCCATTCTAACCACGACAGAGAGAGGGCGGACAAACTCTCCAACAGAAACAAACTTTTCAACAGAGATCCCGACGACACACTGAGCGTAAATATATATATTGATTGCAATTATTCCCAAATGAGTGAGCGTTCATGTGCAAAGGATTAGCATTTCAATTGTTATTGACAACTCTTGACAACTCCATTGTGTCCTCCTCCCAGAGCGCTAAGAACCTTGGCGTGATCCTGGACAACACCCTGTCGTTCTCAACTAACATCAAGGCGGTGGCCCGTTCCTGTAGGTTCATGCTCTACAACATCCGCAGAGTACGACCCTGCCTCACACAGGAAGCGGCGCAGGTCCTAATCCAGGCACTTGTCATCTCCCGTCTGGATTACTGCAACTCGCTGTTGGCTGGGCTCCCTGCCTGTGCCATTAAACCCCTACAACTCATCCAGAACGCCGCAGCCCGTCTGGTGTTCAACCTTCCCAAGTTCTCTCACGTCACCCCGCTCCTCCGCTCTCTCCACTGGCTTCCAGTTGAAGCTCGCATCCGCTACAAGACCATGGTGCTTGCCTACGGAGCTGTGAGGGGAACGGCACCTCAGTACCTTCAGGCTCTGATCAGGCCCTACACCCAAACAAGGGCACTGCGTTCATCCACCTCTGGCCGGCTCGCCTCCCTACCACTGAGGAAGTACAGTTCCCGCTCAGCCCAGTCAAAACTGTTCGCTGCTCTGGCACCCCAATGGTGGAACAAACTCCCTCACGACGCCAGGACAGCGGAGTCAATCACCACCTTCCGGAGACACCTGAAACCCCACCTCTTCAAGGAATACCTAGGATAGGATAAAGCAATCCTTCTGCCCCCCCCCCCCCCCCCCCTTAAAAGATTTAGATGCACTATTGTAAAGTGGCTGTTCCACTGGATGTCATAAGGTGAATGCACCAATTTGTAAGTCGCTCTGGATAAGAGCGTCTGCTAAATGACTTAAATGTAAATGTTAAATGTTATAATTATCAACTTTGTAGTGTCTCATCTCAGTTGACCCCCACTTCCCTTTTTGTCCACCAAGCCACGATACCGGTTTATCCCACTAGGGAAACTCCATTATCATTTCCTTGTAACGATCTATTGTTTGTTTATGCATTTCTGTGAATTACTTAGTTAGTAAAAAAAATGATTTAAGACAATTGATGTATGGATGACTCATAGTGAAGACTGGGTTCGTGCAGATAACCAACAATTTACGACGTATGGAATGAGACTAACATGAGGTAAATAATAACTAATTAATTCGAAGACTAATTGATCAGATATTAAACATCTGAAAGTTATATTAGGAATATTATAGCAATAAAAAAAGCAAATTCAAGGAGCCTCCAAAGAGGCTGAAAAATGTAATCTCTACAAATACTTTATAGGACACCTGGAGATTACTATTCCCAACTACTTTTCTTTCTCATAGTAAGAAAAGGTATTCAAAAATTGACTACATAAAACATTTAAAATTATGCACTCAATAATTTACCAGGGTCAAAAATCCATGACAATAACCACATTTCTATCCACAGTTTCTATGCTAGTAATGTCATACAAATATAAAAAAATCACGACAGCTGTGATGGAAACAGGAAGTTTCGGTGCAATTTTATAAATGCCGACAGATCATTTGTTTGTTTGACATGATAGGATCTTTTTGTGTAGGTAAAATGTATTATTAACCTTTATTAATACAAATGTAAACAGAGGACAGAGCAAAGCCGACCCTCGATAATATTTTGGATGCTTTTAAGGCGTACATTAGGGGACTGATAATCTCATACTCTGCAAAAGTTAAATCTAAGTTAAAATTGATTAAAAATACAAATCAATCATTATCTTAGAAAAATACCATAAAAATCTTTACCAGGTAAAGAAGAAAATAGAATTTCTGAACTTCAGCAGGAATATAATATTTTATGTTTGAGAGCCAATAGGTTCAACTCAGGTAAAGCACACTACTTAATGGCAAATAAACTTGGTAAATGTCTCGCAGCCCTCACAAAACGAATACATGCAAAACCAGTTATAATTTTAAAAGATAAAAATGTGTTAATTAGAAACAACAAAGTGATTAATAAAATTTTTAAAAGCTTCTATGAAAATCTATATAAATCATAATTAAACAATAGTTGGACTGATCCTACTGTCACACCCTGACCATAGAGCTTTTTATTCTCTATGTTGGTTAGGTCGGGGTGTGACTAGGGTGGGTCATCTAGGTGATTATGTTTCTATGTTGGCCTGGTATGGTTCCCAATCAGAGGCAGCTGTTTGTCGTTGTCTCTGATTGGGGATCATATTTAGGCAGCCATTTCCCCTTTGTGCTTTGTGGGATCTTGACTATGTATAGTTGCCTGTGAGCACTATAGTAGGTTCACGTTTCGTTTTGCGAATTATTGTTTTCTTTGAGTTTCACTTCCTAATAAACAGGATGGAACCATACCACGCTGCATCTTGGTCCACTCATTTTAACAATCGTGACACCTACAGCCTTCTTAGACTCAACAACCCTGAAGCAATTATCAACTGACAAAAAAGAATCAGCAAAAACAGATCACCCAAAAATAAATATTAGACTAGCTTTATTTATTATATCATAAGAGCAGACAGTTCAAGGGTCAAACACTCAGGTGCTTCTCTCTAATTAATTAGCTAATTCTTAATGAGAAAAATAATTACCAAGATTAATTAATGGTTGTTCATTTACTAGGCCACAGGCCTTAATAAAGCCTCTATAACAGACAATTCCAATGTAATTGTCACGCCCTGGCCTTAGTATTCTTTGTTTTCTTTATTATTTTAGTTAGGTCAGGGTGTGACATGGGGAATTTATGTGGGTTTTGTAGTGTCCAGGGTGGTTGTAAGGTTTAGGGGGTTTATTTAGAGTAGTTGGGTTTATGTTTAGTATAGTTGTCTAGCTGTGTCTATGTTGTGTGTAGTTGTCTAGGAAAGTCTATGGTTGCCTGAATGGGTTCCCAATTAGAGACAGCTGGTTTCTGTTGTCTCTGATTGGGAGCCATATTTAAGGTAGCCATAGGCTTTAGTTTGTTGTGCGGAATTGTCTATGGTGAACGTTAGTAGCTTGTGTGTGCACTCTCGTTTTGTAGCTTCACGGTCGTTTGTTGATTTGTTAGTTTGTAAGTGTTTTGTTTCGTTTTGCCTTCTTCAAAATAAAAAGAAGATGGCTTATTTTCCACGCGCTGCGTTTTGGTCCGTCTCACTCCCACACGATCGTGACAGTAATGCAATGGACCAGCCATTAAATCTCCAAAATGTACTCCAAAGTAAACCAAATGTACCCCAAAGCTCATGTCTTTCTAAGTGAAACTAACAAACAGTGAACTTGTGTAATTGTGCCTATGAAAATGAATGGCTATAGTCTTATAACTCATATCAGTTATAACAGTCATATCCCACACATTAAATATTAATTCCATTGAACTGACTATAAAGTACTATATTTAGCCAACCGTGCTATTATTCCAGCACTCATGTGGGTGACATTTCCAGGAGACACAAGGATGGACAATGGAATGCTTTTCGATTGCCCTGGCTGTATGTGAAGCTCTCAGATTGTCCTAGCGTCGCTATACGGTTTCTCTCTGGAGGAAACAGTGAAAACACTGAGACAAGGATGAATGACCTAATCTAATTTTATTTTAAAAGGTTATCCTTCTTTCCATCTCTTGGGCCCCTGGCCTCTGCTTGCCCACCCGGGGTCCTGCTGTCTCCCTCTATGGGGCTCTCTGGGGCTAGCAGCCCCTGTGCCTTATTTAACTAGACATTTAGAAATGCCACAGGCATTAAAAGTTAAAAAGCATCCCTAACCTGGATTTAAATGACCTGACCTGCACAATGAGAGGTCATTATAGATTCTACAGCCCAAAAACATTCACTTAGCTAACTGATAACCCCCCAACTCCTAGTCTGTGTAATCGTGATTATTAGCCATCTTTACACAAAATACAGTACCAGTCAAAAGTTTGGACACACCTAATTCAAGTGTTTTTCTTTATTTTACAATTTTCTACATTGTCAAATAATATTAAAGACATCAAAACTATAAGATAACACTTATGGAATCATGTAGTACGGTAACCAAAAAAAGTGTTAAACAAATCTCAATATATTTTATCTTTTAGATTCTTCAAATTAGCCACCCTTTGCCTTGACGACAGCTTTGCACAATCTTGGCATTCTCTCAACCAGCTTCACCTGGAATGCTTTTCCAACAGTCTTGAAGGAGTTCCTACACATGCTGAGAACTTGTTGGCTGCTTTTCACTTCACTCTGCAGTCCAACTCATCCCAAACCATCTCATTGGTTTGAGGTTGGGTGATTGTGGAGGCCAGGTCATCTGATGCAGCACCCCATCACTCTCCTTCTTGGTCAAATAGCCCTTACACAGCCTGGAGGTGTGTTGGGTCATTGTCCTGTTGGAAAACCAATGATAGTCCCACTAAGCGCAAACCAGATGGGATGGCGTATCGCTGCAGAATTCTGTGGTAGCCATGCTGGTTAAGTGTGCCTTGCATTCTAAATAAATCACGGACAGTGTCACCAGCAAAGCACCCCCACACCCTCACACCTCATCCTCCATGTTTCACGGTGGGAATCACACATGCGGAGATCATCCGTTCACCTACTCTGCATCTCACAAAGATACGATGGTAGGAACCAAAAATATCTTAGCTCCATTCCGTTTCGTTTTTATCCTGAAAAACTCCCCAGTCCTTAACAATTATAAGTGTCATGACGTTGGCAGGGGGGTAGGTTTATGACAGCCATAAATACCTCTTTCCCCCTTTTTCTCTCTCCCTACTATAACTGATGTGACATAAGGAAACCCATGGGTTAACATAGAGATTCTGGGTAACATCAGAAGTTGGGGGGAAATGAACTATATTCCGGTAATCCGACCAACTGAACAAATGCGGTGGTACTTAAGGTATATTATGTCAGTTCGGTTGCCCTCTGACACATTCTCATCAATGATAGAATGACAAACTCTACTGTGGAAAGTCTAAACATCAGAGGTTTCTGATTCACATGGAATTGTTGTTTAATTCAAATGTTTGAATATGAAATTATTTGTGAAGAGATTAAATGTAATTTTAGCTTCCAAATGAGAGATTTGGATTTTCATAAATTTGGCTTCTGCTCAACCAGGGGCCCGCCCCTGTGAAGAGACATGGGTAATAGACTTTTCAGACACATCCCTCTCCCTCCACTATATAAAGCATTGACAAGAATATAACTTTCTGTTCCGGGACACTAGGATGATGATCCGGTGTCAGAATGGTTCAGATAATAACTACAGAACTAAGCCAACAGCAGCAAGGACTTTGATTGTGAATGGTATGAACTTTGAACTCGTATTCACTACAGAAGTGACATCTCCTAGCCGTTGAGTTAGCAACAGCTGCTACAAACGCAGGTTAGGAAGTACAGTCCGAGTATCCCGTCTACTACACACAACGTTACTCCAACGTATCCAGTAAGGCACCAGAGACATTCTTCAAAGGACAGAGGACTCGGGTTGGCGACACGGTCCATCTACCACCAACCTACTGAAGCGCAGCTCAGAGTAAATATTTATTGCATTTTCCTTCTTTAAATGGGCAGTAATTTAGAATGCATAAGATACTGTATTTACGATAGCACAGCTTCGCCTCTGTTCCAGTCTCCCGCTCTTTCACTAAAATCCCGCCCCTATTCTTTGTGTAACAAGCTGTCATATCGATTCCGCCCGCTAGGGACGTTTTTCTGTATGACGTAATTTGTGATCAAGTTATGATTTCATTGTGTATGTGTGATTCTGTGTGATTAGTTAGGTATTTAGTAAATAAATAATTAAACCCAATTTTGTATTGCTGATTCAACTTGTTAGCCAGGATTCTTGCAGATAATCAAGGATTTAAAACTTTCAGATGAGACTGAATAAACTGACGATTAATGTGACTGCTATGGATGTAAAATATTCCTAAATCTTTAAGAGTTTATTCGAAAGATAACAGCTCTATAAATATTATTTTGTGGTGTCCCTCTCTAGTTAATTATGTTTACATGATTAGTTCAATCAGGTAATATTAATTACAGAGAAATTATTTTATAGAATAGCATGTCATAGCAATTAATCTGGCATAGTCAAAGACACGACACAAGCATACCCATAACATGATGCAGCTATACCCATAACATGATGCAGCTAGCACTATGCTTGAAGACATGAAGAGTGGTACTCAGTAATGTGTTGTATTAAAAATAATTTTAGACACTATTATTGCTCACAGAGTGAGTCCATGCAACTTATGTGACTTGTTAAGCACATTTTTACTGCTGAACTTATTTAGGCTTGCCATAGCAAAGGGGTTGAATACTTATTGACTCAAGACATTTCAGCTTTTCATTTTAAATTAAATAGTAAACATTTAGAAAAACATCATTCCACTTTGACATCATGGGATATTGTGTGTAGGCCAATTCAATCCATGTTAAATTCAGATTGAAAAAGTCAAGGAGTGTGAACACTTTCTGAAGGCACTGTATTTACACTGAATAATTCAATTTGGTCAGTTGTGAACATGGCTATTGATTGGCTATATCCTGTCCTCATTTATACCTGCAAATGGAGCTCATTGGTTACATTTCTGCCCGTGAGCATGAAATTGTGCTCTAATGGTGATTGTTTATTTAATTTGGAGCTATTGTAAGACAGGCAAATAAGAACCGAGCAGCATTCACTCTCCCCTGGTGATACAATCAACCATCAGTGGCGTTCCCCACCCTTCTCTAATTGCCCCTGCCACGACTACGCATCTCTCAAATCGTCAGAGGGCAACTATTATCAGGATTATAACGTCACAGCTAATGTATGTGAAACCAGTGAGTGGTGCGACGGACTACGCTGTGGTCTCCAAGCTCCCAGGAGACACATGATGATGATTGGACAACGTATCCATCATCACGTCTGTGTGTGGGGGAAGTAGTGACAAACACAATGTTGTCTACAGTGTGCTATACTCTGGCAAGCTCTGCCAAGCCACAGCAGAACAAACAGGAGTCCATCTCTTATCAACTTATAGAGTAAATCCTTTGTATTAATGAATGCTCTCTCTCTCACACTCTCTGAGCTGCATAATGGGACTAGGGGATTAATGCCACAATGCAATACCAATAAATCCATCTAGGTCTTCACTAATGTAGCCGCTTCATCCCCAGCAGCACAATAATACAATGATCTGCCCTGAAATGTCATATTCATAAGCCTTTAATAACTGATCTAAAAAGTTCATCACATTATAATCCTAAGAGCACGTACTATTATCTAAAACATATTAACTGCAGTATATGCATTTGAAGTTAAAGAGCTGTACAGTGAACAAATGACCATTGGATTCAAACAGCTGAATCTAATGTGCATGACAAAATGGACAACGCTAAGCATACAGTTGAAGTCGGAAGTTTACATACACCTTAGCCAAATACATTTAAACTCAGTTTTTCACAATTCCTGACATTTACTCCTAGTAAAAATTCCTTGTCTTAGGTCAGTTAGGATCACCACTTTATTTTAAGAATGTGAAATGTCAGAATAATAGTAGACTGATTTATTTCAGCTTTTATTTCTTTCATCACATTCCCAGTGGGTCAGAAGTTTACTTACACTCAATTAGTATTTGGTAGCATTGCCTTTAAATTGTTTAACTTGGGTCAAACGTTTCAGGTAGCCTTCCACAAGCTTCCCACAATAAGTTGGGTGAATTTTGGCCCATTCCTCTTGACAAAGCTGGTGTAACTGAGTCGGGTTTGTAAGCCTCCTTACTCGCACACGCTTTTTCAGTTCTGCCCACAAATGTTCTATAGGATGGAGGTCAGGGCTTTGTGATGGCCACTTCAATAACTTGACTTTGTTGTCCTTAAGCCATTTTGCCACAACTTTGGAAGTATGCTTGGGGTCATTGTCCATTTGGAAGACCCATTTGCGACCAAGCTTTAACTTCCTAACTGATGTCTTGAGATGTTGCTTCAATATATCCACATAATTTTCCTCCCTCATGATTCCATCTTTTTGCGAAGTGCACCAGTCGCTGCTGCAGCAAAGCACCCCCACAACATGATGCTGCCATCCCCGTGCTTCACAGTTGGGATGTTGTTCTTCGGCTTGGAAGCCTCCCCCTTTTTCCTCCAAACATAACGATGGTCATTATGGCCAAACAGTTCTATTTTTGTTTCATCAGACCAGAGGACATTTCTCCAAAAAGTATGATCTTTGTCCCCATGTTGTAACGGGGTGAGTGACTGGTTGCCGGGAAGTCAGGCGCAGGAGAGCAGAGATGGGTGATAACAGGAGAACTTTAATATACACCCTGGCCCAAAGGCACAGGCGAGGCAGCACAAAGCACAACCACGGTAACATGAACCGGATTAAACAAAACAAACAAACCTAAGTTTGAAACAAAACTAGCACAAGCCAGCCTGTAGCGTAACACCCTACACAAAGAACAATTTCACACACAGACATGGGGGAAACAGAGGGTAATATACATTTAGTCTGATGAGGGAATGTTAACCAGGTGTGCGGGAAAACAAGACAAAACAAATCGAAAATGAAAGGTGGAGCGGCGATGACCGGTGACGTCAACCGCCGAACGCCACCCGAACAAGGAGAGGGACCAACTTCGGCAGAAGTCGTGACACATGTGCAGTTGCAAACCGTAGTCTAGCTTGTTTTATGGCGGTTTTGGAGCAGTGGCTTCTTCCTTGCTCAGCGGCCTTTCAGATTAGGTCGATATAGGACTCGTTTTACTGTGGATATAGATACTTTTGTACCTGTTTCCTCCAGCATCTTCACATGGTCCTTTGCTGTTGTTCTGGGATTGATTTGCACTTTTCTTACCAAAGTACGTTCATCTCTAAGAGACAGAACGCATCTCTTTCCTGAGCGGTGTGACGGCTGCGTGGGCCCATGGTGTTTATACTTGCGTACTATTGTTTGTACAGACGTGGTACCTTCAGGCGTTTGGAAATGATGTCAAGCAAAGAGACACTGGGTTTGAAGGTCGGCCTTGAAATACATCCACAGGTACACCTACAATTGACTCAAACAATGTAAATTAGCCTGTCAGAAGCTTCTAAAGCCATGACATAATTTTCTGGAATTTTCCAAGCTGTTTAAAAGGCAGCATAGTGTATGTAAACTTCTGACCCACTGGAATTGTGATACAGTGAATTGTAAGTAAAATAATTTGTCTGTAAACAATTGTTGGAAAAATGACTTGTGACATGCACAAAGTAGATGTCCTAACCGACTTGCCAAAACTATAGTTTAACAAGAAATTTGTGGAGTGGTTGAGAAACGAGTTTTAATGACTCCAACCGAAGTGTATGTAAACTTCCGACTTCAACTGTAAGTTTCATGCAAAGTGAACATTGCATGTTTTAGTTCCACAGTGATATTTTTACCAGTTTGCTCGGAACTATAAACATGAATAAAGGGAATCACTTCCCCTGCCTGCCCTGAAAACTGCAGTGAGCACATTTCATTTGCAATGGCCTTCCAAGATTTCCCATTTAATTTAAAATAATTTATGAACAAATGCTGCTGACAGGATATATTGTACACTTTGAATGGGCAACCCAAGAATGAATTCTAGACCAGGAACTTGTCTTGGGTTGCCTGAGCTTTCACTGGTAATAAGAGGGAAATCAGCCAGTGTTGGGATGCACTGCATTTAATCAGTGGACTTGAAGGGCTGGTTGTTTTGAGTCGTAGTTGCAAGGCCAAGAGTTAATTTGAATAGACACGCACAGGGCATGCTAATGGCTATGCCTGCTTCATTACCTAAGTCTGCTCTTGCAGTGCTGAAGGAATATAATTTAATAGATCTCTCTCTCACACTGTATTTCTTACTCACTCTCACTCTACAAAAGTAACCATTTTTTAATTTGGTGTTGGTGCATTACAGAAATGGTGTAACGCACTAACCAAAAGCAATACAAATTTGATTCCCAGATTCAAACTGTGGGCTGGCTATCATTGTGGTGTGAATAATCCCCTGCACAGTTCATTTACCCAGTCATGACTGGACTCTGATATGTACAAATTAGAGTTTCTCTTGGTGAAGTGCTGAAGATAACAGGTTGATTCATAGCCTTTCAAAGGAGGTCACAGCTTCCTGTGCTTTTCTGACAGGAATTTGGGATCCCTCTAGTCTGGCTGTCGGAAAGCCAAGCATCCTGGTTGGAATGCAAAATGAGCTATGGATGCAGAGCAAAGCATGTCCTCACAACTCCTAATCCTACACTCACCATTTCAGGATTCTGTCTATTTTGTTGATAAGCATGGAAAAGCACCTTTTTGAGAAATAAGTCCCCAAATCCCTACCTGTGAAATAATTCTCATTCTACCTCCCTAAGCAGAGAACAATTTACAAAAAGTAAAAATAGCTTGCCTGCAGAATGCCAAGGTGTCTTTGTGCATTAAATGCCAAGAGAAGGAGCACTGAAATGTCACAATCAGAGCCAATGTTTATATCATTATACTTTTCCAATTAAATAAAAACCATTGCAGTTACAACATTTACTGCACTGGTCATTTGAAACACACATGACAACAGAAAAGGGCAACAAATACACTACATGGCCAAAAGTATGTGGACAACTGCTCGTTAAACATCTCATTTGAATATTAATATGGAGTTGGTTCCCCTTTTGTTGCTCTAACAACCTCCATTCTTTCTGAGAAGGCTTTCCACTAGATGTGGGAACATTGCTGCGGGGACTTGCTTCCATTCTGCCACTAGAGCATTCGTGAGGTCAGACACTGATGTTCAGCGATTAGGCCTGTCTTACAGTCGGTGTTCCAATTCATCCCAAAGGTGTTCGATGGGGTTGAGGTCAGGGCTCTGTGCAGGTCAGTCAAGTTCTTCCACACCGATCTCAACAAGCCATTTCTGTATGGGCCTCGCTTTGTGTAAGGGGGCATTGTCACCCTGAAAGGTGAAAGTGCCTTCCCCAAACGATTGCCACAAAGTTGGAATCACATAATCGTATAGAATGTCATTGTGTGCTGTAGCGTTAAGATTTCCCTTCACTGGAACTAAGGGGCCTAGTCAGAACCATGAAAAACAGCCCCAGACCATTATACCTCCTCCACCAAACTTTACAGTTGGCACTATGCATTGAGGCAGGTAGCGTTTTCCTGGCATCCGCCAAACCCAGATTCGTCCGTTGGACTGCCAGATGGTGAAGCGTGATTCATCACTCCAGAAAACGTATTTCTACTGATCCAGAGTCCAATGGCGGCCAGCTTTACACCACTCCAGCCGACGCTTGGCATTGCGCATGGTGATCTTAGGCTTGTGTGCGGCAGTTTGGAACTCGGTAGTGAGTGTTGCAACCAAGGACAGACGATTTTTACACGCTACGTGCTTCAGCATTCACGTTCTGTGAACTTGTGTGGCCTACCTAGACGTTTCCACTTCACAACAACAGCACTTACAGTTGACCGGGGCAGCTCTAGCAGGGCAGACATTTTACGAACTGACTTGTTGGAAAAGTGGCACCCTATGACAGTGCCACGTTGAAGTCACTGAGCTCTTCAGTAAGGCCATTCTACTGCCAATGTTTGTCAATGGAGATTGCATGGCTGTGTGCTCGATTTTATACACCTGTCAGCAATGGGTTTGGCTACAAAAGCTGAATCCACTCATTTGAAGGGGTGTCCACATAGTTTTGTATATATATATAGTGTATATTCCAATTGATTCATGAACATCTGGATTACAATAGTTTGCTCCAAAAACAGGATGCTGACAGTAACCGAGCAGGAAAATTGGAAGAGGTGGAAATTCACTAAGAAGAAAACAAGGAGACATGAAGGTTAAATGCATCCTCTTCCCTCCATCCACCCTGTTTCTAATTATTGAGCAAGAGCGTGAGAGAGCAGTGCTCCTGATTGCAGCTGCTTGGTGCTGCACCAACAACCAAATCATTAATAATACTGAAAGTGACCAAATTTACAAGCACCTCATCTGTGTTTCTGTGGAGACACTGGCTTCCACTGTTGAACACAGATTCAAAGTTCAACATGTCCATTTGACAGACCCTCTCCCTTTCCATTCCTACATCATGTCACAAGTCAGTCAGCGGACAGTGTAATGGCATATTGTCAGTGTAAATGTGTATGAATTGCTCTGTGAGTCACATCATCATGACATTTGTATGGAGACAAGATAATTAATTAAAGCTATAGTTTAATGACACCAAGTGTCTGATATACATTGAGTGTACAAAACATTAGGAACACCCTCCTAATATTGAGTTGCACCTCATTTCGTCCTCAGAACAGCCTCAGTTTTGTGGCATAAAGTAATTGTCACTGCAGGAGAGAGGGAGGGGTTAGGAGACAGGCAGGAAACTCTGCCATGAAGATACAGTATGCCACAGGGAAAACAGAAGTTCAAAGAAGAAGCAATGCACACTGTAAATGTATTGTAAATACAATGTACTGTTTCTTTGTGGTGCAAGGACATACAGTACCAATCTACACACAATACCCCATAATGACAAAGCAAAAACTTTTAAAAACATTTTTGCTGTTGAACATATTTGTGTTGAAGCACCTTTGGCAGCAATTACAGCATCAAGTCTTCTTGGGTGTGATGCTACAAGCTTGGCTCATCTATATTTGCGGAGTTTCTCCCATTCTTCTCCACGGATCCTCTCAAGCTCTGTCAGGTTGGAAGGGGAGCGTTAGTGCACAGCAATTTTCAGTTCTCTCCAGAGATGTTCGATCAGGTTCAAGTCCGGGCTCTGGCTGGGCCATTCAAGGACATTCAGAGACTTGTCCTGAAGCCACTCCTGTGTTGTCTTGGCTGTGTGCTTAGCGTCGTTGTCCTGTTGGAAGGTGAACCTTCGCCCCAATCTGAGGTCTTTAGCGCTCTGGAGCAGGTTTTCATCAAGGATCTCTCTGTACTTTGCTCCGTTCATCTTTCGATTCTGACTAGTCTCCCAGTCCCTGAAAAATGGTCCCAGGTTTCCTCCAGAAGTGATGCTTTGCATTCAGGTCACAGAGTTCGATCTTGGTTTCATCAGACCAGAGAATCTTGTTTTTTGTGGTCAGAGTACTTTTGGTGCCTTTTGGCAAACTCCAAAGCGGGCTGTCAAGTGCCTTTTACTGAGGCGTGATTTCCATCTGGCCACTCTACCATAAAGGCCTGTTTTGTGGAGTGCTACTGAGATGGTTGTCCTTCTGGAAGGCTCTCCCATCTCCACAGATTAACACTAGAGCTCTGTCAGAGTGACCATTGGGTTCTTGGCCACATCCCTGAACAAGGCCCTTCTCCCCCGATTGCTCAGTTTGGCCGGGCAGCCAGCTCTAGGAAGAGTTTTGGTGGTTCCCAACTTCTTACATTTAAGAATAATGGAGGCCACTTTGTTCTTGGGGACCTTCAATGCTGCAGACATTTTTTGGTAACTTTCCCCAGATCTGTCCCTCGACACAATCCTGTCTTGGAGCTCTATGGACAGTTCCTTCAACCTCATGGCTTGGTTGTTGCTCTGACATGCACTGTCAACTATGGGACCATATATAGACAGGTGTGAGTCTTTCCATATCAAGTGCAATCAATTGAATGTACCACATGTGGACTCCAATCAAGTCGTAGAAACATCTCAAGGTTGATCAATGGAAACAGGATGCACCTGAGCTCTAATTCAAATCTCATAGCAAAGGGTCTGATTAGTTATGTAATAAGGTATTTCTGTTTTTAATACATTGCAAAAATGTCAAAAAACTTGTTTCGCTTTGTCATTCTGGGGTATTATGTGTAGATTGATGAGGATATTTTTTTATTTAATACATTTTAGAATACGTCTGTAACGTAACAAAATGTGGAAAAAGTCAAGGGGTCTGAATACTTCCGAAGGCACTGTACAAAAAGCCTTTAGCAAACAAGAATATATTGGATCACAAAAAAGAAGCTGTGCTCAAATACTACGTTATTAAATATAGAGGAATATCTACAATAGACTACTGCAAGAGTATCACTGATAGTGATATTCAATATGTTCACGAAATGTTGTTTGCAGGGAACAAAAGTTACCCAGTTCGGCAAAATTTCAAGACTGTTATGAGAAGTACTGCTATAATGACGCAAATGTGTTAATTTGGTGAAAGGAAAATAAAATCGATGAAACAGTTCTGTAGCTTTGATGATTCATAATGCAATCCATACTCAAGGCTGAACTTCAGTGGGATTCATTCACAGGAGGCTGCTGAAAGGAGGATGGCTCATAATAATGGCTGGAATGGAATGGTATCAAACATATGGAAACCATGTTTTTGACGTGTTAAATAACATACCATTGATTCCGTTCCAGCCATTACTATGAGCCCGTCCTCACCAATTAAGGTGCCACCAGCCTCCTGTGGCATTAATTTAGTAACATTAGTGAAAGAACTTGTCAGCTGCAGAATTTCCTCTGCCTGCACAACTCCTGCTTGCTCTGTGAAATGTTTTCCTCCTCCCTGGGTGGACCGGAGGAATCTATCTTGTCAAGCCTTATCCATCCTGCATGAATATGGAATCAATTGGATACACCCTCCTCTGAATTCATACCTAGATACCGAGTGGATGATTCTCATGATTATATTCCTGCTCAGTACTCAATACATACAGACACAGACATCATTACCACCCCTGCGAGACTGATTCCCCACCCGTCTACATCTCCCTCTCAAAAGAGATGTCGGTTTCCCCAAAGTTGAGTCATTTCACTGTTCTTTAGGATTATAAACCACAGATTATTTGGGAACGTATTGTCTTCAGGTGTTGTGAACATTCCAAGCTTATTCTCCACACCCCTGATTTCTTATTCTACAGATTAGGCTCAGAGGAAAAATATTCTCCCTCAAAGGAAGAAGAGGACCCAACAGATACAAACAGACTAAGTATGTGTGGCCAATCAGCTTTCTGCCTTGCTTGTGCCTGGTGTCCCTCGGGGCAAGTTGATCCAGGCGCAGTAAAGTCCTCCCTCTCCCCCGCCGCCTGTAATGCCTGCATGATGAGAGCCAGGGCGCTGGCAGCTGCAGCAGTCACACTCCCCCCACAGCACCCCACCCCCAACCACCCTCCGGCTACTGCACACACAGTCTGCTGAAGCTCTTTAGAGCCACCTACTGCATTCCTGGCTGTACAGCAGCGTTAATACTGATCCTCTGCTCTGTAGGTTGTACTGAGAATGATGTGTAAAAGGGAAAAACAACATGAGAGATTGCAGTCGTAGGTGTTGATGGCAGATGGGATGATTCTAATTAGACTGAAGCTAAACATAGTATATTGACTAATTTTAGACACAGTCATAAACCAAAAACAGTGTTACTTTCCTCACTCATTTGAAACCATTGAGTCCACTTCAGTGAATTTTGGGTACAAGGGCAATTCTTACCGTGTCTAAAAGGCTTGCTGATAAAGGGACACTCAATGAAAGTATTACCAGTTTCCCACAACAACACCTAAACCTAATCAGCCAGAACAGCACTCTTTGTACAGCACTCTAAATCCAATTAAGGTTGTTTGGACAGATATCTGAATTGAAAAAATGTTTTTACTATATACACAAACATAGTTGGTAATCAGCCAAACAAGATAGTTTTGCCAATGGAAAGCTGCGCTCTTCTTCACAGCAGCACAGTATGCAATCATCCCTCCCTAATAACATGTGTTAGTGTAGTTCCCACTGTGCAAACTGATTGTATCAATCATAAAAACAGTTGGTGGAAAATTGAACAAGTCAGAGGCAGGGCCAGGATAGTAAGAGATACAGGACATGGACATTAACTCCAGGGCCAGTTCTAAGATTATGCCTTGGTGGGCAGTCACAAATGTTTTGGCTGTTCAAAGCTTGCTTACTGCAATTTTAAATGTTTAACATAACTTTGGCATAATCCATTGGGTGGGCAACATGACATTTTGGGTGGGCAATGCCTAACCCTGATCAATTCTAAAGAGGAGAGCTACAGAGAAAACTCAAGAAAAATATCTAAAGTTGAATGAGTTTAATGTATGCATATGAAGCTGGGGGAATCTCTAGCCTGGCAACATCTGTGCCCAGTGGGATGGCTCCCTAATACTGTGCATTTTGAGTACAAGCTTGAGTGCTGCCATGGAACTGCTCTTATAGTATGGTGTGATGACCCTCCCACTGTCTGACGAATTCGAATTCTTTGTCCTGGCTCGTTTTCCTTAATAGGATGTCGGTGGGAAGAGCCAGGAGGGTCGTCAGCAAAATAAGACACACCTGGGCCCAGGTGTGTCCAGGGGATGAATGCACCTTTCCCCCATACATTAAAGACACTCCACACAGACACTGTTTTTGGTTGTGGCATTTTGGTACTTCTTTGTGTTTAGTTTATTTTGGCACCTCTCAACACCCCTCATTATCACCATCTATGCACACATCCACTCACTTACACTACTGACTACATACTCCATTACTTGTATATAGTTTACTTTATTTAATATGTTTGTTATTTCTTTATCTCCGCGTTGTCTTCCTCTTTGTTACGGGCTACGAGCCGGTTCGTAACAATGGTGACATCCTCCTTAGTGGATAAAAGGTTAAATACAAACAGTAGCATAATAAAATAAATGCTCTCCAGTGAATCAAATCATCCATCTGAAGACATACCACGGTGAAGATTCCTAAGATGGCTGCAGACAGTACTGATCCATTCTCCATGCTCACTCATTAATATTAGGACGGCTGTCCACTGTGATTATTGCACACTGCACACATAAATTAGCAAAGAGGCCTCTCTTTGTGTGTTGCCATGAATATGAAATGCTGTTCACACAAAGTAGTCAATCACGCCACTGCATTGGTAAATTATGCAATTAATCCTTGAATGGGTCCCCGATAACCAGTCAAATGAAAGTCCTTGCATGAAATGTTGTTTGCCCTCTAAGTCTCGTCTGGGAACATTTACGAAGGAATTAATTTCTTTAATTTACTAAAGGGATAGTTCTTATTTACATAAAGCGCATTCGGAAAGTATTCCAGCCCCTTGACTTTTTCCATATTTTGTAACGTTTTGCCTTCGAAAATTAAATCGTTTTTCCCCCTCATCAATCTACACACAATACCCCATAATCACAAAGCAATCATCATTTTTAATATCAACAAAACAAAAAAATGTTGTTAAATGTGTGTGTGTATATATATAAAAATGAAATATTACATTTACATAACTATTCAGACCCTTTACTCAGTACTTTGCTAAAGCACCTTTGGCAGTGATTACAGACTCGAGTCTTCTTGGGTATGACGCTACAAGGCTTGGCACACCTACATTTGGGGAGTTTCTCCCATTCTTCTCCGCAGATCCTCTCAAGCTGTCAGGTCGGATGGGGAGCGTCGCTGCAGTCATTTTCAGTTCTCTCCAGAGATGTTCGATTGGGTTCAAGTCCGGGCCTTGTCTGGGCCACTCAAGGACATTTGGAGATTTGTTCCGAAGCCATTCCTACGTTGTCTTGGCTGTGTGCTTAGGGTCTTTGTCCTGTTGGAAGGTGAACCTTCGCCCCAGTCTGAGGTCCTGAGCACTCTGGAGAAGGTTTTCATCAAGGATCTCTCTGTACTTTGCGCTGTTCATCTTTCCCTCGACCCTGACTACTCTCCCATTCCCTGCCACTGAAAAACATCCCCACAGCATGATGATGCCACCACCATGCTTCACCGGAGGGATGGTATTGGCCAGGTGATGAGCAGTGCCTGGTTTCCTCCAGACGTGACATTTGGCATTTAGGCCAAAGAGTTCAATCTTGGTTTCATCAGACCAGAGAATCTTGTTTCTCATGGTCTGAGAGTCCTTTTGGTAAACTCAAAGTGGTCTGCCATGTGCCTTTTACTAAGGAGTGTCTTCCGTCTGGCCACTCTACCATAAAGGCCTGATTGGTGGAGGGGTGCAAGGACCAAGGCCCTTCTACCCCGATAGCTCAGTTTGGCCGGGCAGCCAGCTCTAGGTAGAGTCTTGGTGGTTCCAAACTTCTTACATTTAATGATGGGCACTGTATTCTTGGGGACCTTCAATGCTGCAGACACTTTTGGGTACCCTTCCCCAGATCTGTGCCTCGACACAATCCTGTCTCAGAGCTCTACAGACAATTCCTTTGACCTCATGGCTTGGTTTATGCTTTGAAATGCACTGTCAACTGTGGGACCTTATATAGACAGGTATGTGCCTTTCCAAATCATGTCCAATCAATTGAATTTACCACAGGTGGACTCCAATCAAGTTGTAAAAACATCTCAAGGATGATCAATGGAAACAGGATGCACCTGAGCTCAATTTTGAGTCTCATAGCAAAGGGTCTGAATAATTATGTAAACTAGGTATTTATATTTTTAATACATTTTTAAAAATGTCTAAAAACCTGTTTTCGCTTTGTCATTGTGGGGTATTGTGTGTAGATTGAGGAAAAAAATGGTACTCCTTATTTTAATCAATTTTAGAATAAGGCTGTAACGTAACAAAATGTGGAAAATGGTAAGGGGTCTGATATCTTTCCGAATGCACTGCATGCAAATATAATTTCCTGTCTGTCACTTTAGAGTACTTATCTGAATTCTTCCAGATGGGCTTTTAGTCCCAGCCAGAGGTATGTGTAAATGTGCAAATATCTGTATCATTTCATCAGCCTTCCAGGCCCAAACATCATCAACAGAGAGATGGCATAAATTCAACAGCTTGGCAAATGTTCATGTCATGTGAGAACATGGTACTAAAAAGGCAGATTTATTTTTTTAAAGCTCATTGTTGATACAATCCTCCCTTTTGATATAGCCAGTACTGTAACATGATATTGAGATCACATCGCTATACAAAATGGAGGCCATCCTAAAATCACCATCATGCTGGAATGTCCATATTTGACCAGGCTACACCAACAGCCTCCAAGCACAAGGCACAATGACTCAATGATCAACACATAAAAGTAGCTTATATGTGCTTCCATCACCATTCTTCTGATTCCAACACAGGCTCAGTGGTAGACTGAGAAGATCAATAGACTGAAGCTAGACAGATCTACTTCCAAACTTCAGAGGAGATGGAGCTATTCTCAGCAGGTGCTGCTTCATGTTGTTCTCAGCACTAACACAAAACTGCTCTATTATCACTGTTTTCTCTAACACTGAGAAATGGTTTCAACTCTTATTCGATTTGATTCATTTTGTGTTATGCATTCAGCAATGGCTTCAATGTTCGCTAATTTGAAAGGAAGTAACAATAACATCTCACATGGATAGAAACTCAAGACATTTACCTGCCTTACACCCCATAGTTTTAGTTTACATCTGAAAACTATAGGCTATATAGGAAAGTATTGGATTATTCAAGGTTATTAGGACGAGTCAAAAATTCACTGAAGTACCTTTCTTTTGCCTTCAAAAGGAATGACACAAAATAAAAAAAATAAAAAATTGCAAATGGTTTATACCACCAGCCAGGTCCTCAGCAGTTTTCCAGCAGGTTGTCATTCATATACAGTCACATCTGTTAGTTTCCAGTAGCCTACATTTGGCAATGGTAATTAACTGACACATTTTTAAACCTGTATGTGCTCCATAACTCATCCACCAAATCAGCCTGGATTCTGTTCACATCAACCCAAAGAATTGATACATCCCCTCACACATGGTGTATCATTACGATACTTCTGAAGTTTATTGTGAGCAAAGAAAAATGTGTATGTGCATCGTAATTGAATTAACATAATATCCACAGATAATATCCACAAGTGTAAGACATCATATACGGCAAATAATAAATAAAACAGGTAGCTAGGTATACAGTGAAGGCAGTAGGTAAGTATATGTTAATAAAATAAAAAAAATGGAGTGAGTCAACTGGTTGTCCACTGAGCGAGGCCCGCCTCCATTGAGTGTTTAGTTAGTAGCCTAGTTGTGGTTCACTTCCACCAGAAGGTCTTTGTTATTCCCACCAGGTGTCCATCCTCCGTACCCTCACCCTTTGCTTGTAATGGTACTCCTTCAGGTGTTTCTTCAGGGTGTTGGGGATGGGCAGCACGTTGATGCCGTCGTAGGTGGTGCGGCTGCTGATCACCGCCCTGCACACGTGCTGCAGGCTGAAGGGCAGGGTGCGGTGGATGGGGTTGGACAGCAGAGGCTCGAAGAACATGCAGGAGTTGGGGTCCTTGTAGTGCTCCAACAGCCCTGTGACGGTGGGCGCGTGGAACACACTTGGGTCGTGCACGTCGAAGCTGAAGTTGTGGTTCCACTGCTCGATGCGGGCGTGCAGTGAGCGGCCATAGCGGCGGAAGCTGACAGAGAAGAGGTAGTCTTCCTGGGCTGAGTCGCGGAGGAGGAAGGTGCCCTCTGGCTTGCCCTCCAGCAGAGTCTCGGCCTCATAGCGGTCCATCACACCCCAGTAGCAGGGTAGGTTAGTGATCTGCAGCAGGTCAGGCACCAGACAGTGAATGTAGTCGATCTGGGTGTGGATGCGATAGCCGTCCTGAGTAGGGGGACCCTCAGCCTGGGGGACGGCAGCTCTGGTTGGCTGGAGGCTGGCTGTGACCTCAGGGTCATCCACAAGGTCAGGGACAGAAGCAGCCTCACAGACAGGGACCAAGGCAGATGCTGAGGCAGAAGAGGAGGCGGCCACAGCCACCACCTCATCCAGAGTGTCCAGACAGCTCTGCAGCAGGAGCTGGTGCTGCTGTTGCCTCTGGAGAAGCAGCTGCTGTTGCTGGTGAATGGTAGCCCTGTCATCCCCTGCAAGCTCATTCATACCATGGGCCAGTTTGGGCCCCAGCTTGTACAGAGGGTTGATCTGGGCTGTCACCTCAAACGTGTGGATCTCTGCGTTGGGAGGTGGCTCTACGCCTTGCTCGATGCTGATGCGCCTGCGCTCTCGCAACCGGTCATCCACATCCTCCACCACGGCGGCCATGTTTGAGGCAGAGGCACTAGTGCTGACCACCAAGGTGTCCACTATAGGTGGTGTGGAGATGGGGGCTGTGTGCTGCTTGATGAGGTACCACTTCTGAGCCAGCTCGGTGCCTGCAGCGAAGGGACAGTCGTCCAGCATGAGTTCACTAAGGTGGATCTTGCGCCGCGAGGAGGCAGCCCCTGCAGCAGCTGCAGCTTGTGGCATAAAGACCTGCTGAGTGGAACTGGACGATGATGGCGATGGAGTGTTGGTCTTTATGGGGAAACACTGCCCCATGGCATCCTGGATCTTTTGGCGGAGTGTGCGACTGCCACCTGCCCCCCTGCCCTCAGCCTCACTGGCTGGTGGCTCAGGTGTCCCCTGTGCCAGCCTGGCTGTCCCCCTGTCCTGGCTGAGTGAAGTGACCCCCTCCAGGCCCTGCCATCTCCTGCCCTCCTTCAGGGGAGAGGAGGAGCAGCGGTCTCTGGGCTCCAGACCAGTCAGCAGGTCCCCATACTGAAACCCATCGCTGACAGGCCGTTCCGCAGCTTGCTGCTCACGGGATGTCTGGCCTTTTTTCTTTCCTCTTCCACCAGCATCTCTTCTCTCCTCAGACCGGCTCTGTCTCACCTTGGGACGGGCGCCCCGCTCCCTGTCTTTCCCACGATCGCCTGACTCCTTCGGTTGAGACATGTCAGGTTAATTACGGGCTGGAATAATGGTAGTTGCAGTCGGGTCGGCTGCAGGGAAAATGTGACTGGTGATTTGTGGCTGCAGTCAGTTCTCAGATGCAAGCCCTCCCATTCAGAATCTTTCCAAAGGCTGTCAATAACATGTCCCATGCATCACTATCAGTCACTTGGGGCTACAAGATAAACAAAAAATAGTTTCTCTTAGCTGCAGCAATTAGGAGCAAACAATTATATACACATTAAAAAAGACTACGGCCAATAAGCAAGATTGTTTATTAATAAAATTATTAAACAATGTAAATCTTTTTATAAGATTTTTTTTGTTGCTGCACCCTGACAGCAAAGACAGTTGGTACAGTCAATAAACTACAGTCATTGTCAATAACCCATCTTGTAGATCAGGGGTTCTCAAAGTGGGGTCCAGCAGGGGATCCACAGCCAGATCTCAAAATAAAAAAATGGATTCTAATGGTGCAGCCATTTTATTGGTCAACAAAAGACAGATTGTATCTTGTTGTCAAACTGACTGGGGCCAGCAAATCTCCTTGTGAAATTGACTGGGGTCCATCAAAAGGTAAGTGTCAAACTCAGCCCCAGTCAATTTTACAAGAGATTTGCTGACTCCAGTAAATTTAATAAGAGATGGTCCGTCTTTTGTTGACTAATAAGAAGGCTGCACCATAAGAATGCTATTTTGTGTGGCCAATAAAAAAATACAGTTTAAAACTATCATTCCACTAGTACTGTAGATATACATATAGCTCCTTTAATCTATAATTCATGTTCTTAACTCTAGGCAACATGGGCATGGGAGGTTCGCAGGGATATTGGTATCCACAGTAGTCCACCATTCATACATTGTTCAACTCAACACTTCTTGGTATTACCCTTAAAATGTTTTACAACATAAATGCACTGTACTTCAAGCTTTGTAACTGCCACGAGACTGTGTAGAATTGCAGGATTTGAGGTATAAAGCTGCAACAACAAAAAGGCTCTCTGCCTCATGATTTCTTTTGTAGAATTGCAGAAAATTCTCGAAACTGGGAAAAAATATAATAATCAAAAATGTGCAAAAACATTTCCTTCCTAGGGGCCGAGACTTGGTTCGTCCGGCCATGCACTGCCAACGTCATAGTAAAACTCCTTGTATCCTATACTTTCTCACTCAAATTGTGTTCTGATTATGAGAGGGTTCCTGATGAATTTGCAGTGGTGTAAAGTACTTTAGTAGTTTTAAAGTATTTTTACTTAAGTCGTTTTTGGGGGTATCTGTACTTTACTATTTGTATTCGACAACTTTAACTTCACTACATTCCTAAAAAAAAAAAGTATACTTTTTACATTTTCGCTGACACCCAAAAAATACTCGTTACATTTTGAATGCTTAGCAGGACAACGAAATGGTCCTTAAAGATTAAATCCCTCGTCATCCCTACTGCCTCTGAAATGGCACTCACTAAATACACATGCTTAATTTGTAAATGTCTGACTGTTGGTGTTCCCCCCCTGGCTAGCCGGGGTAAAAAAAAATACAAAATAAGAAAACGGTGGTCTGGTTTGCTTATTTTTTTTTTTTTAAATGCAATTATTTATACTTTTCCTTCTGATACTTGAGTATATTTGAGAAATTACACTTTTGATACTTAAGTATATTTAAAACCAAATACTTTTAGACTTATACTCAAGTAGTATTTTACTGGGTGACTTTCACTTGAGTCATTTTCTATTAAGGTAATCTTTACTTTTACTCAAGTATGACAATTAGGTAATTCAGTGGTGGAAAAAGTACCTATCACAAAAGGGGTCCCGGGCTCCAGAGTTTGAGAACCCCTATAGCAGATAACGGACTTTCTCTCTTCCTTGATAACGGAGATATACGCGTTCTTTTATAGCTTGATGCGATTGAAGCGGTGCCCCTGGCTAGCCAGTTAACGTTAGCTGGCTAAACGGCTTTGTAGCATTAGCCTAGCATTTATCTGAAACATATCAGGCATCCCTCTTTTCTTTAGCAAGACGCGTTAGTTTACTCTAACCTCAGAAAAAAAACAATATCCAACATTTGTTTCATAACACAAACACTTTGAGGATGTCACAAAGACCAACTAAAATGAGGTAAAACTAACAAAATAGTTCATGATAACGGAAACAAGTTTGCTTGTTGAGCTAACGGAGAAGGCAAAATCCAGAAAAAAAAGGTTGTCACTCACAAATATTCGACAAGAATGTTCGTGAAGTCTCTCCTTATTTGCCAGTATTGTTATACTGTAATGCAAATGTGTTATCATTTTTGATCAGATCAATTTACTTACCTTAAAAAAACAGTATTCTTTGCTGCTCTCCAAAAGATAGCTGGTAAGTAATGTTAAAACTAGGAAACGGAAAAGTTCACAACCCGGAAGTACAAATCCTTTTCAAAATAAAAGCCCACATAGTAACTTAATATAATCCATAAAACAGCACATTTCAAATCAAAAGTATTTAAAATGGATGAATGCACAGGCAGTTGATATGTTGTAGCATGTACATTTTGACTGAGTGAGTCTCCTGATGTTGACTAGCTAGGCATGTAGTGTACTGCAATGGAATGTACTGACGGCATCATCACATTCCAAACGTCATACACACTTGTAACCCATACTCAGGTATAATAAATAAATTACCTATGATACAGCTGTATGTAACTGTTGCAAAGTGTCTTAAATAATATATTCAAAACTTTGAATAAAAGGAAACACTGATGATACCACAAACATGAGTCACGTAGCAAAAAAAGGTAACTCTTTTATTTGGACTGTCCATCTGATCAATACTGTAGTTCAGATCATTCAAACAATGTGTGACAGTAAAAAAGTAGCGTGTGTAAGCATGGGATGCAAACTGTTCATTCATAAAACATTAGAAAAATGTTTGGGGAGTCATTAAAATTAAATATAAATTGTACAAGACAGAGACGCAAAAAAAAGCCTACAACGTACTGCTTATTTATTATGCCAGGCAGGGACATTGACCACATCTGACAGGCCACTTGGGAAAAGGGGTCTCATGTATGACAGGCTGGCTATGTACCTCATAATTCTGCTTGGCATGTGAAAATAAAGCAAGACCCACGAAGTGCATTTTCTAACCAATTTCACGCTTCACTGAAATGTAAACACGGGGGTAAACATATTCCTTGGCCCGTTGTTAGTGTTGGGCTAGACTTGCACATATAGTATTATGACTCAGATTGGCCATTTTATCCCCCTCTGCATCCTAAACCACTGGCATGTGCAAACTCAATTTAGCCTCGCCTAAAGAACTAAGACTTTTCTACAACGGGACTGTCTACCCCTTACGTGGAGGAATTACTTCAGGTGCCATTGTATGTATTGAGACAGGGATAGGAAATGACAACCTGAGCCATATTACATGAGCCATATTACATGGCATGCTAGTATCAATTATCAGTTTAATAGCTTAGATTGAGATCATTGGTTGCCTATCCAAACCTGAAATTCGTGAACATTTTTTTTAACCATTCTACTCTTTGTGGGAATTAATCTAATGTATTCATAAAGTAATATCTATCCAAGAGCCAGCTCAGAGGAAAACCATGACTAGGACACTACACAGGCTCAATAGCCAAATCAGAGAGAGGAAGCTGTCGCTGTGCATTTCAGGTGACATCAACTGTTAATCAGCCTGCGGCATCTGACAGTTCAAACCCACAAGGCCAGGCAATATCAGTCTTCACTTGCCACTCAAAAACTTTAGGAGCGCAGAGCAAAGGGTACACAACATACCCTCATACAGGTCTCACTCACTATCTAGTCTAGTGAGAATCATGATTACAGCGAGTAGATAAGCAGCTGAACTGAGGGGGTAGAAGGCATCTGTCATTCTCTACACAGCCCTCTCATGTGGTAAAAGGCTTAGCTACATGCTTTAGGCCTTACATACTGAGGAGACAGCATATTTACGAGCACTGAAGTGCCAACAGTCTTATTTTCAGACCCATCATTACACATCACAGAACATGAAATGGGCACTCCCAGAGGGAGGTAAACAATGCTATTAGGAGGTATCAACATTGAACTCCAGTCCCATCATCTCTGCTCTCTGGAGGATTTGTAGAGATTAAGCACTACCTTGACTGTGCCACACTGCACTCTCTCAATATCTACAACAATCGTTCAATTAGTGTGGGTGAAAACATGCAATTCAAGAAAAAACAGAAGTTCTTAAAATGAAGGGAGTAGTAAAAAAAATAAAAATATGAAAAAGTCATGCTGGTAAATAACCATGTTTACTAAACAAATAGACCAGCTATGGCTCTGCAGAAATAAAATGCGAATGGATATCCCTGCCTCGTGATGCAACCAAAGTTGATCCAAACGTTAAGACCATATACATACATGCACCTCCGCTCTGCCACATTCAAAGACAGGTTGTATAAGAGTTTCTGATTCAACACTGATACCACAAAATAAGTGTTAGGGTTTTACAACTGGAACACAAAAAGAGACCCAAACAGGACATTTCAAGCACCTTAAAACATAAGCCAGAATAGATTCCCACCCTGCGCTTTCTTACAGCTGCACTGGGGTTGGACAGCCTTTCTGTTTAGATTAAGCCACTGCAGAGCCGTACGTGAGATATGGCTAAGAAAACGTACCCCAATCCAAGGATGAGAAATGCGTTGTAATCCAAATTGTCCCATTATCCCAACTGCTACACCGAAAATATTGAACGACTGCCGGTTTTCCGGAAAACTGCGCTTTTCATCCTCCTGGTAGGTAGCAGAAGCCACAGCAGCCATTTTGGAATGGCAGTGTCAGCCAATCAGCTCCTTCGTCGTTCAACGCGACATGCCAGTCCATAATAGCTGCTGTGGCTACTGCTAGCTAGCAGGACGACGAAAAAGTCAATTTACTTAAAAACGATCAGTTGTTTAATATTTGATGTAACAGTTGAGATAATGGGACAATTCAGAGTACATCGCATTTCTCATCCCTGGATTGAGGTACGTTTTCCGAGCCATCTCTCACACCGGCTCCGCTGTGGCTTAATCTAAACAGGAAGGCTGTCCAACCCCAGTGCAGCTGTAAGAAAGCGCAGGGTGGGAATCTATTCTGGCTACTTAAAAAGTATGATTCCGCAGATCTCCACACAGGCTATGTTGAGGAGAGGGCAGGGTGAGGAGGTGGGTACTGGTTCATTCTGAGTGGCAGAGACGGTGCTTCCTTTGCATTTTTCAGAACCAGTCATATTGGGGCCTCAGGGTAGAAGATGAATTCATTAAGCTTCCTCACCCAGTATAACATAGGGAGGTAACTACTTGAAAACACATGCACTAACAGCTCCCCTTGGATTTTTTTCATTTTCTTTACCAATGCAAGTTCTCACAGCCCCCACAGAAGAAACCATACCAGTCCTTATTCAACCCTGTGGGCTTTCCCCTCTGCCCTTAACTTGCAAATGAGATTCATCATCATTTTTGTAGAAGGGCAAAAATATCAATGCGGACAAGTTGCAGCTGGCATGCTACGTTCAAACCGCCATTGTTTTAACAATTACCATGTCTAATGTCACATTGGCCACACCAAACATCAGTCTAACATAGGTATTCACACAGAGCCCTTCTCTTTGGCCTAGTAGAGGTGAGTAGGTGTCAGAGCCAGTAATACCCATGTTGGGTAAGTGAGGGGAATGAGCCAGGGTGTTGGTGTGTCTACTGTAAGGGCCTAACTAGCTCTGGCTGTAGCAGGGTAGGGTGGTTGTGTAGACAGCTGTAGTTGTGTTCAAGGATCAGAGCCGTGCTACAGGCTGGTCATGCGTGTGATTAATTTCTGTTCTAGCGCCCAATTGGTAGGCCAAGTGCCTTACTCCTGGTTGGGAGACCCTGACCATACAGTTAAAGTATCTGGGGGTGTGAGGCGTGGCTCTGCATGGATTTTTTTCTGGGAGGAAAAGGGGAGAAACATTGAAGTTAGAACCCCCTTAAGACAGCACCAATCCTCCATGTTCCTCTCAAAGCTCAACACTCAGAGCATCAATCTGCTCCTTTTAATGTCACAGTCCTGCAGAAGACATTGAGCAAGTTGCACAAGTAACCTCTTCTCCCTCCTGTAATATAATAGTCATCTGTATTCCATTTATAATAAACTCAGTTAAGTATAATAAAGTAGAAAAATATCAGAGAACATATACACTGTTAGTTGTCGTTTTGTAGTGACCATTTCGCTTTCTTTTTTAAGCATATATTTTTGTGCTGGGCAAGAGGAACTGAACAGGCCTCAGTTGAAGTGAAGTGTCAGTTTGGTTTCTTCCTTTCACTGCTTTTAATTTCATATTGTTGATGTTCGGTCCATTCCATCTACAGGAAGGAGGATTGGGAAAAAATTGATGAAAAAAAATAAACATTATGATTTCAAATCATAACGTTATTTCACTCTCTGCCTAATCCAAATGACACATTTCAATAACCTAAATGTGGTTTTAAATATCAGTGTCATACTTCCAAGAAGTTGCATGTGGGAGTGTAAGGCGTGTGTTTTCACTCACCCCCTAAGGCATGCTCTGTCATACTGAGGCACAGTGACTCCAGGGTGGGGTTGATCTCCAGGTCTGCACCTGGAACTTGGCATTCTGGGAGAGGAGAGACAGGTAACAGTTATCTTGTGTGTACTATATCTGGACCATTAATCACACTTTAAAAACTGACAGATGCATTAGATATGGAGCCGTGTGAATGCGGTGTGTATGGAGATGTGGGTGGGACGCGTAAGCCGGTGTAAAATTGGGTTTAAAGGCTGTGGGTGAGATGTATAAAGGCCGTGTATGATTGGGTTTGGAAGGAGATGTCGCTGGGATATTAAAGGAAATGTGAATGAAGGTTGCAGTGAGACATGGAGGGTATGTGTAAAAAGACAGTGGGAATAGAGGTATGTGTAAGACAGTGTATATGATGTTTAGAACTCTAATTCTCTTTCTCACTCTCGGAGGACCTGAGCCCTAGGACCATGCCTCAGGACTACCTGGCATGATGACTCCTTGCTGTCCCCAGTCCACCTGGCCGTGCTGCTGATCCAGTTTCAACTGTTCTGCCTGCGGCTATGGAACCCTGACCTGTTCACCGGACGTGCTACCTGTCCCAGACCTGCTGTTTTCAACTCTCTAGAGACCGCAGGAGCGGTAGAGATACTCTGAATGATCGGCTATGAAAATCCAACTGACATTTACTCCTGAGGTGCTGATCTGTTGCACCCTCTACAACCACTGTGATTATTATTATTTGACCATGCTGGTCATTTATGAACATTTGAACATCTTGGCCATGTTCTGTTATAATCTCCACCCGGCACATCCAGAAGAGGACTGGCCACCCCTCATAGCCTGGTTCCTCTCTAGGTTTCTTCCTAGGTTTTGGCCTTTCTAGGGAGTTTTTTCCTAGCCACCATGCTTCTATACCTGCATTGCTTGCTGTTTGGGGTTTTAGGCTGGGTTTCTGTACAGCACTTTGAGATATCAGTTGATCTAAGAAGGGCTTTATAAATACATTTGATTTAGAAGTGATTGGGGTAATATTTGGGGGAAGGGGGTGCTAGGATCCTACCTTGCTGCTGGAACAGGAGCATGGTTTGCGGGGAGGTGTGGACAGGGAGTGAGTGGGTCCGTTGCACAGAGCTGCGACTCTGGCTTGGCATGCTGTTGCTGCCCCCAGGGTTGGCAAACCATAGGTTCTACAGAGACAACAGAACATCAACTCTCATCAAACATGTTGTACACCGTGTTAGTCTTCCCAGCACGATGATTACAGAGACCCTTCCAGCTATGATAATGAACCAGTGCATATCAAAATGCAGTGCCTAACCCACCTGTTGCCCTGGGTATTGCATTGATTAACCTGTCAACACTTTCTGTGGTTGCACTTGTTAATCTGTCAAAACAAATGTTGTCTAAGGATAGTTCACCACTATGTGGGTATAATAACATGTAGATCAATATAATCTTATGTCAAATCTAATGTTGGCTAACTAGCTGCAATCCTCAATGACAAAGACTTCTTAGAAAATGTATTATCTTGTGAATGAATCTGACTTTTTTTTTTATATGTGAACTTCAGTGGCTGTATTCAATGCCCCCAGACTATATGACATCCCATTCTATGACTAACCTGTCTGCCGTGGCCTGGCAGTGTGGGGCTGGTGAGGGTGTGGCGTGGGGAGGCCACCCCGATGCCACCTGGACTCAGGAGACCCATGCGCCCGGCAGTGAGGCCACGAGGGGGCATCTGGAATGACCTCTGCCCCCTACGCGCCAGACCCCCAGCACTCACAGAGCCTGCTGTGGGGAGGGAGTTGGAACCATATGCCCAGCTAGAGGAGGCAGAGAGAACAGTTATCAGACAGAGCCCTGTGGGACATCCAGCTAGAGGAGGCAGAGAGAACAGTTATCAGACAGAGCCCTGTGGGACATCCAGCTAGAGGAGGCAGAGAGAACAGTTATCAGACAGAGCCCTGTGGGACATCCAGCTAGAGGAGGCAGAGAGAACAGTTATCAGACAGAGCCCTGTGGGACATCCAGCTAGAGGAGGCAGAGAGAACAGTTATCAGACAGAGCCCTGTGGGACATCCAGCTAGAGGAGGCAGAGAGAACAGTTATCAGACAGAGCCCTGTGGGACATCCAGCTAGAGGAGGCAGAGAGAACAGTTATCAGACAGAGCTCTGTAGGACATCCAGATGGATGTGTAGATGGATAGAGACTCTCAGCTGCCATGACAGAAGAGTGATAGATCAAAAGGAGAAGAGAAGTCCAGTTATCTTACCCTTTCTGTCGGTACACAGGCATGTCCAGCATGGCTTTTCTTGGGAACAGGCGGAGCAGTTTGAGAACCTGCTGCTTCCAGGAGACCAGTCTCTTCCTCTGAGTCTCTGTGAAAGCCTTAAATAGAGAGAGAATGAGAGAGAGAGAGATAAGAGATGTAAGAGAGAGAAATTGAGAGGTAACTAAGAGAGTGATACCCTGCTCCTGATGATTTCAAACAGCTAGCTAGAGACATCAAATACTTCACCCCAGTTGATATACATATTTTAATTGGCGAGTGAGAAAGAGAGAGCGAGGTGTTTGAACTCCTGGTAATGGTTCAAACATAGCAGAAAAAAAATCAACATTTTCTTTCTTTCTTAATGCAGTGAAAGTTCTCTATGTAACATACCATTGAGAGGAGCTGTAGGTGTTGTTCCACATAATTTGCAGCCTAAACCACCAGCTAGCAGTATGTGAAAAGGTCGAAATGTTTATTTTCTAGATGTGATTCTGCGGGGTCTCACCTCATGTGTCAGACATTTCTCAATGAGCTGCAGGTAACAGCTGATATTCTCCTCATCCGGCCTGGACACCAGTAGTTGAGTGCACACTGCAACACATGGACAGGAGGTTCACACAATGTTACATAACACCCACACACCCCCTCCAAAACATGGACAGGAGGTTCACACAATGTTACATAACACCCACACACACCCCCTCCAACACATGGACAGGAGGTTCACACAATGTTACATAACACCCACACACACCCCCTCCAACACATGGACAGGAGGTTCACACAATGTTACATAACACCCACACACACCTCCTCCAACACATGGACAGGAGGTTCACACAATGTTACATAACACCCACACACACCTCCTCCAACACATGGACAGGAGGTTCACACAATGTTACATAACACCCACACACACCCCCTCCAACACTCATTCCAAACAAAACACACCAGCACATCTCACATCAACAACAAACAAGCTCAACAATCGTCCAAATACACATGTACTCAGCCATGTAAAAGCCTTGTCCTTTTTTACCTTTACCCATGACACGCGTGAACTGGCCAGCAATGTCGCGGTCTGAGATGGGTGTGGCTGAGGACTCCCCGTCGCAGGGAGGGGGGTTGTGGAAGCCCTCCTGGGCCAGGTCCTTGTCCTCCCCAGGGTTGGAGTGCTCTGAGGGGGATCCAGTCCGCTCCATATCTCTGTGGGAAACACTGGGAGGGCTGTAGCTGTAGACCTTGATGGGGGTGATGATAATCTGCTGTAGCTCCTGTAGGGCGTTACGCAGGTTGCCCCCCTCCAGTATATCCTGTTGGATCAATCATAGCATTATCTTATTAAACTGTCTTGAGGTGTGACAGGAAATTGTCATGAAACTCGTTGCTCAACTTTCATTTGAAGAAAATGTGAGTGGTAGCATATCTACACTATTTGTGAGTATTATAGTGGATATGGTCATTTACATTTCATTAGAAACTAACAGTTAAGTTGTTGAGAACAACATTACCAGATAAAAATGCATCTGAAATGTTTTTAAAATAATAGTGATGACAGCATGTGGTTTACCTTCTCTAAAGACTTGAGAACGCTTGGCCTCTCTCGCAGCTTCTGGACACTCAGGGCTATCTTGTGCCGCGCACCTTTGGTCACATTCTGGAAGAAGAGTTAAAAGGAGAAATCACTGCTCACAGCAACACGGACATCCAGTTACTAAATAACACTCCTGATCACCATCGGTTTCATTAAAGCTATGGAGCAGAGCCAAGACAGCATCGTTTATCTGCGCGGGGAGGCTGTGTATAACTGTAGGGTGCAGCGATGCTTCATTTATCTGCGCGGGGAGGCTGTGTATAACTGTAGGGTGCAGCGATGCTTCATTTATCTGCGCGGGGAGGCTGTGTATAACTGTAGGGTGCAGCGATGCTTCATTTATCTGCGCGGGGAGGCTGTGTATAACTGTAGGGTGCAGCGATGCTTCATTTCATGGCTCATTGAGTGCTGAGGTATGACTATGCTGGAGGACAATACGCAGGCCATATCTATTCAGCCCTGATGAGGAAGGCAGGGGAAAGAGAGGACTAACAAGAGAAGCTGACCAACCTGTGACAAACGATGACAAACCTGTGACTCCAGGTGGTGCTCTGTCAGAATCATCATCTCCTCATAAGTCATCTGGGAGAAAAGTGCTGCGTACTTATGAAGACGAAGGCTCTTCAGCCACATGGGCACATCTGAAACAAAGTAGAAAAACAACATGCTCAGAAGTTGTTATTCTTCTCCTGTTGAGTCCTTGTAACTCTAGTCCAAGAACAATGAGAAGGATAAAACTAACAAATAATAGACCCTACTGTGGAATGCTTGACGCATCTGTGCAGTGCATGTCAAAATAAACACCTCAGATCTATTTGTTGGAGAACGCTGTCCTACTTATTTTTCATGGACATCTGGAGCACACACAAACAAAAAAACTGAAACACTCTATAGCCTCCCACTGAAAAGGCATTTCCACCATTGCCAAGTGCAGTAGCCATTGGCATGTCATGACTTTTCCCAGAGAAAATACCAACAATGTAACCGCTTTGAACCCCTGGCGTGTTATGGTTGACCTGACCTTTCATGCCACTGCCGTCCTCCTGGAAGGTGTTTCTGGAGCCCTGGTCCTCAGTCTGCTCGCTGCCTGAGGATGCAACACTACTCTGGGGGGACAGGGGCGCGTGGTCAAAGGCCTGTCGTCCCCCCAGATCGTCCTGGCTCAGCCAATCTGCGCCACAGACCTGGGGACTGGAGGGGATCAGGGACAAGGACCTCTTCAGAGGACTGGGCTGGCCCATCTGACCCATGCCTGGCAGGGGACACAGGAGGGGCAGGATGTTATAGATAATCGCAGTAAACCATCCCTTTAACGAAGGCTAGGCCTATACAGAGAGACTATTTACAAAGACGTGACAATCATGACAAAGATCACACACTAAATAGTTGAGCATGATTACATAACTGAGATAACCACAAAAAGCTATATTGTATGTTTAGTATATTCCTCATCACCTCGACAACATATCCTCGACCATTTCTCTCCCTCAGTCTGGCTTGGTAGGAGATGTGAGCCACTGACCTGCGTTGTTGCTGTTGATGGGCGAGAGCATCCCACCCTGGAAAGACATGTGTCCATTCTGCCCTGCAGGGGAGGAGCTGGAGGAGGGGGGCTTGTCCAGCCAGCCGTGGCCAGGGTCCAGGCCCTCCGCGGAGCCCGGCCACTCATCTGAACCCTGGCGGGGGTGGTAGGGGGGCCGGGAGGAGGGCGCTGGGTAGCCGCTGGAGAGGTGCTCCTCCAGGTGGTTGAGCCACATGGCCAGCGAGGTGCGGTCGTCCAGGGTGGTGGCCGGGTGGATGAGGGCGTAGGACAGCAGCTGTCTGCTCTCTTCCACAAACAGGCTGCTCTCGATGGTATAGCTCAGCACCTTCTGCAGCAGCTTCATGTACTCACACTTGGCCTCGCTGTTGCGGGGCTGCAGCAGGGGTAGGTGGGACAGCAGCAGGGACACCGCCTTTTCCATGGGCTCCTGGTGCCACTGGCTCACAATGTCTAGAGAGCGGAAGGACAGAGGGGTAGTTAATTACATGTAAAAGACATTTTCACAGGTTGTAGGTCTATCTGTTACAAGGTTTTTACACTTTAAGATAGGGTGTTCCGGTAATGCAACATGGCTAATCCAATAGGGTTTCAAATGTATCCTTCAGAAATCTGCAGTCATTAACTACCTGCATTGTTGGCCTCAGCCTCCAGGATGTGGATCTCAGTGCAGTCTGCCAGCCAGTGCTCCAGGCAGATGTGCAGGAAGCGGGCCTGGGTACGAGACGCTCTCTTCAGCAAGGAAAGAAGCGCCACCGTCTGCTCACACTCGTTCCAGCCCTTGAACCAGTCCGTCAGGATGCCCACCTGGTCTCGGAACATCATGGCGCGTTCCCAACGGGAAGGGGGGCGTGAATATGTGGGTGGGGGGTTAGGGGGAAGACTGCTTGCTCACACACAGGCTCACTCTGGCCCCGCTCAGCGGCTGCTTTTACACAACAGTCCTGGGATCCCCTCAAAGTAGAGCGAGGGGCCCTCACATGGTTCAGGTGCAGGAGATGGGGGTACTGAGGGGAGGGCGTGTTAAATCCAGCTCGTTGTGTCAGACAGAAGGAGGGTTCTCTCTCAGGTGCATCAGTGTCAGCATTATCCAAATCCTAACAAATCAACAGGGAAAAGTACATAAGGTACACTGAAAAAATATATAAACGCAACATGGACAGTGTTGGTCCTATGTTTCATGAGCTGAAATAAAAGATACCAGAAATAATCCATACACACAAAAAGCTTATTGCTCTCACATTTTGTGCACAATTTTTTTTTACATCCCCCTTATCTCCATTACCAAGATAATCCATCCAGCTGACAGGTGTGGCATATCAAAAAGCTGATCATTACACAGGTGCACCTTGTGCTGGGGACAAAAAAAAGGCCACTAAAATGTGCAGTTCAAATCGAACTGTCACATGCGGCGAATACAACAAGTGTAGACCTTACCGTGAAATGCTTACTTACAAGCCCTTAACCAACAGTGCAGTTCAAGAGTAAGAAAATATTTACCAAATAAACTAAAACAAAAGATTAAATACAAAAATAATAAAAAGTAACAATAACATAAGAATGAAGAGGCTATATACATTGGGTACCGAATCAGTGTGCGGGGGTACAGGTTTGTTAAGGTAATTTGTACATGTTGGTAGGGGTGAAGTGACTATGCATAGATAATAAACAGCGAGAAGCAGCAGTGTACAAAACAAATGGGGGGGGGGGGGGGGGGGGGGGCCTTTTGGTCCTTGACTTGGCACTCCGGTACCGCTTGCCGTGCGTGCGGTAGCAGAGAAAACTGTCTATGACTTGGGTGACTGGAGTCTGACAATTTTATGGGCTTTACTCTGACACCGCCTATTATATAGGTCCTGGATGGCAGAAAGCTTGGCACTAGTGATGTACTTGGACCGTACGCACTACCCTCTGTAGCGCCTTACGGTCAGATACCGAGCAGTTGCCATACCAGGCAGTGATGCAACCAGTCAGGACGCTCTCAATGGTGCAGCTGTAGAAGTTTGAGGATCTGGGGACCCATGCCAAATATTTTCAGTCTAGTGAGGGGGAAAAGGTTTTGTCGTGCCCTCTTCACGACTGCCTGGGTGTGTATGGACCATGATAGTTAATTTGTGATGTTGACGCCAAGGAACTTGAACACACTCGACCTGCTCAATTACAGCCCAGTCGATGTTAATGAGGAACTGTTCGGCCCGCCTTTTCCTGTAGTCTACGATCAGCTCCTTTGTCTTACTCACATTAAGGGAGAAGTTGCTGTTCTGGCACCACACTGACAGTTCTCTGACATCCTCCCTATAGGCTGTCTCATCATTGTTGGTGATCAGGCCTAAAACTGTTGTGCCGTCAGCAAACTTAATGGTGTTGGAGTTGTGTTTGGCCACGCAGTCATGGGTGAACAGGGAGTACAGGAGGGGACTAAGTACACACCCATGAGGGGCCCCAGTGTTGAGGATCAGGGTGGCAGACATGTTGTTGCCTACCCTTACCACCTGGGGACGGCCCGTCAGGAAGTCCAGGATCCAGTTGCAGGGGAGGTGTTTAGTCCCAGGGACCTTAGCTTAGTGATGAGCTTTAAGGGCACTATGGTGAACGCTGAGCTGTAGTCAGTGACCAGCATTCTCACATAGGTGTTCCTTTTGTCCAGGGGGGAAAGGGCAGTGTGGAGTGCGATTGAGATTGTGTCATCTGGATCTGTTGGGGCGACATGCAAATTGGAATGGGACTAGGGTATCCGGGAGGATGCTGTTGATGACCAGCCTTTCAAAGCACTTCATGGCTACTGATGTGAGTGCTACGGAGCGGTAATCATTTAGGCAGGTTACCTTCGCTTCCTTGGGCACAGGAACTATGGTGGACTGCTTGAAACATGTAGGTATTACAGACTCAGTCAGGGAGAGGTTGAACATGTCAGTGAAGACACTTGCCAGTTGGTCTGCGCATGCTTTGAGTACACGTCCTGGTAATCTGTCTGGCCCCGCGGCTTTGTGAATGTTGACCTGTTTAAAGTTCAGCTACCAAGAGCGTTATCAAACAGTCATCCAGAACAGCTGGTGCTCTCATGCATGCTTCAGTGTTGCTTGCCTCGAAGCGAGCATAAAAGGCATTTAGCTCGTCTGGTAGGCTCACGTCACTGGGCAGCTCGCATCTGGGTTTCCCTTTGTAGTCCGTAATAGTTTAAGCCTTGCCACATCCAACGAGCGTCAGAGCCGGTGTAGTAGGATTCAATCTTAATCTTGTATTGATTGTTCGTCTGAGGGCATAGCGGGATTTCTTATAAGCATCCGGATTAGTGTCCCGCTCCTTGAAAGCGGCAGCTCTAGCCTTTAGCTCAATGTGGATGTTGCCTGTATTCCATGGCTTCTGGATGGGATATGTACGTATGGTCACTGTGGGGACGACATCATCGATGCACTTATTGATGAACCCGATGACTGAGGTGGTATACTCCTTAATGCCATTGGATGATTCCCGAAACATATTCCAGTCTGTGCTAGCAAAACAGTCCTGCAGCGTAGCATCCACGTCATCTGACAACTTCCGTATTGAGCGAGTCACTGGTACTTCCTGCTTTAGTTGTTGCTTGTAAGCAATTATCAGGAGGATAGAATTGTGGTCATATTTGCCAAATGGGAGGGCGGGGGAGAGCTTTGTATGCATCTCTGTGTGTGGAGTAAAGGTGGTCTAGAGTTTTTTCCCTCTGGTTGCACATTTGACATGCTGGTAAAATTTTGGTTAAACTAATTTAAGTTTGCCTGCATTAAAGTCCACGTTTGACAAAAGAATTCTCACTCTTTTGTCCATAATATTAATCTCATCATGTAAACCAGGGATGGGCAACTTTGATGGCGGCCTCCTCCCGGCCCCGAAAAAACAGAACTCATAATGGGCCGCAGAGGGGCGGCGGGTAGCCTAGTGGTTAGAGAGTTGGGCCAGTAACCGGAAGGTTGCTGGGTTGAATCCTCGAGCTGACAAGGTAAAAATCTGTCGTTCTGCCCCTGAGCAAGGCAGTTAACCCACTGTTCCCCGGGCGCCGAAGACATGAATGTCGATTAAGGCAGCCCCCCCTCGTACCTCTCTGAGTCAAAGGGGTTGGGTTAAATGCAGAAGACACATTTCAGTTGGACAACTGACTAGGTACCCCCCTTTGCCTTTCCCAGTGGCTCGTGGGTCTGCGTACACACATCCTAAAACATTTTACTGGCCCACCTCGTGACAGCGAAGGTTTAAAAAAAATATATACATTTTAGTTAATGTCCTGCAATTCTGCACATTTTGCCATGGGGCATAGAAATAATGTTGCCGTTTAAAGCAAGTTTGCTGCAATTCTACGCAATTTCATAACTAAGTTAATGCAATTCTAGTCATTTTGCCATAGGGTGTTTGCAGGTTTGTTTGCAGTTTTGAATATGTTAACTAATGATCAATAGGCTCCACTCTATTTGGTATTTCAACCATGCTTACTACAAGTTTAGATAGCTACCCCCTAGACTAATTTACCAATCTAAAAACATTTTGCTGACATGGGCTAAATGAGTGGCCGCTGATGCACAACCAAATTTCAAAATGTCACCTTGTGTATTCTTTTATTAATTGTCAACAGTAAGTTGAGGCATAGACTGAGTAACAAAAACATTGTTTTTTTGGTCAAGGGCCTACAAACAGGGGGCCATGCGCCAGTCGCCCATCCCTGATGTAGGCTATACAAGTGCTCTTGCCAATAGCATGCAGATAGCTCTATTAGCTTGTGCAAGTGCCAATACCAGGGAGTGCACTCGTTCTACAATGCAAACATTTTTTTGTGAGAAAACAAAACAGTAGAGTTAAAAATACAATAGAATCTCATTTCACTTTAATTTTTTATTCCATACATGGACATTTAACTGCAAAGGGTATTTTTATACAGTCTTTTATCTGCAACAAGTCAATTTGATGGAAACATCTGTGGTGTTAAAATGTGAATATTGTTTTAATGCAAATGTTTGAATATTCATATGAAACTGTCCCAAATTGGATAGAAACCTAGCTAGTATCACTCGGTTACCGTGGAATTGCCCTTCTACATTGTAAAGATGGTCTCTGTACAACACACTAATGCATATTCTTTATTTAGTCCAGCTAATCATAATGCAAGATAATCAGCTTCATGGTGAAGTGAAAGTAGAGCACATTATTACCAGCATCATCAACACAGGATATGGTAAAGAACTTCCATGCAGTATGCATGCACATTTATCCTGACCATTCAGCCAACATCTGTGTAAGTTTGATAAAGCCAACATCTAGGCCTAGCTGCCCAGTCAATCTGAGTGTATTTGACTTGAAGCAACAACAACAACAACAAAAAGACTACATAATCTCCATGCAATCTGTCATGTATTCTTAACACAATACATAATATGTGATGACTTGCAATACAGCTTGTTACAGGGTAAAGTAATAACAGCTGTCATCCAACCATCCCAGTATTGCAATGACCACCTGAGTGGTGGGTATATACTGTAACTTGCAATGCCTAGTTGTTATGTAGCTAGGTTTACATAAATAAATAAATAAGACTAGACGTAACATAGTCCATGTAAATCCGAAGCGTTCAAATTAGTTATAATATGTTACGCTTGGTATGGTGAAATAAGACAGATGGTCAAGGAAAAAACAAAAGTCAACCGGTTGGTCGCGGTGGATGGGCTGGCCGTATAACGAGAACGTCTAGCAACCCAAAGGTTGAGACTTAAAATCTCATCACCGACAACTTTAGCTAATTCGCAACTTTTCAACTAATTACTACTTTGCCTACCCTTCCCCTAACCTTAATTAACCCTTTAACCTAACTCCTAAACTGAATCCCTAACTCTAACCCATAGCCGAGCTAATGTTAGTAAGCTAGTTATCGTTAGCCACCTAGCCAGAATTCGTAACATATCATACGAAATGGGTGTTGGACATCCACAAATTAATACATACCATACGAAACGTGATATATACTAAATGGGGTGTCTCGGATTTACGTACAGAATAATACGAAATACTCTGAAACCAGCCCAGCTAGCTACCTAGAGATATTTGCCCCCCCCCCCCCCCCCCCCCCCAAAAAAAAAAAACTTGATTTGGTCACAAAAGCAGAACGTTACGTTAGTAGCCAAGCTCTGGCTAGGAGGGGCTATATTAGTAGTAACGTTACCTAGCAAACAAGTAAGAGGGGTGGTTATTCTAACTAGGCTAACGTTACCATAAGACACCAGTCCACTACTAAGTACCTACAGAGCTAATCATCTAGCTAGTTTGTTGGTAGACATAGTTATCTAGCTAGCTAACGTTGGTAGACATAGTTATCTAGCTAGCTAACGTTGGTAGCTATGTCAACTCACGATCAAACAAAAGAGGGAATAAAACATTTTTACATTTAACGTTAGCCATCACAGCTAGCGAACGTTAACTCGCAGACTTACCTATGGTAAGTTAGCTAGCTAACGTACGTTTGACCAGGCCATACATGTAGTTAGCCAAGATAGTTAGTTAGAAAACGTAAAAACAAACCTGTGACAACGGTGACGTTTCCAGGGCACGGGCTGTTGCAGTCTACTGCACAAAGGTGGATTTGATGGTCTAGGGGCAGTTAGCTATCTTAAAAACTAACACCAGGCCTTTACGGGTGGCTTTCACCATGTAAATGGACGAGGGATTCAGGATTGGTATTGTTTTTCAGTAGCGACGTTGCTATTGGAATGTCGCTGTATTTCTCATCTCGTTAAACGATATTACAGTCCTCGCGTTGCAAAGGTCCTCCATGGTCCATTTTGCAAAAAACACGGCAGGTTACATAAATTATATCCACATCCCACCCTTCAACTTCTAGCTGTTGGTTTGTTTACCTTTGTGAATTGTCACTTGTTAGCTCCCTAACCGATTAGATAGCTAAGGTAGCCGCTAAATCGCTAGCAAGTAGCTATTCGCTTGATTTATAAACGCTGGATGAGGCGAAGATTTCGATCCAACAGTTGTCGTTGATTGCTATGAAAATTATTTTCGGATTATTAAAAAAATAAAAATAATACATTTACAAGACTATCTATGTACAGAATATTTATTTGAACATAGAGAAATATGGAAAGTACGCTCGGCGATATCTAGCTAGCCTACTTCGATTCAGACTTGAAGCAACGTCGGAAACTAACGTAATGGCTTTTGGGCGGGGTAAACAAAGAGAAAAGTGCCCCACCTAGCGGATGAAGCGCACACACCACTCCTGGGCTGAAATTGATGGATATGATCACAGATTATCCATTATATTGAGCAGATACAAAAGTGTCCGCTAAAACAATGGAAATACGTTTCTTATAAAAGGGAAGGCAGTCGGGAGAAGGCAAGATCAGGTGGGACCATTCTAGCCAATGAGAGGGCAGATACGCGTGTGAATAAGAGACGCAACTCCGATATAACCGTTTTTTTCCCCTCAAAATTGCCGTGATGTCACGTATCCTACTTATATCAGTACACTCATAACATCCTAATGATTACGAAACTTATATTCGATCAAATAAGTCATGCATTTTTTCATGACCTCCATACAAAATATCTTCGCTTGGTGAGCGAAAAAACGCCACCTGCGGGAGAAGACAGATTTTGGGCCCAGTTATCCCTCATTCGCCTTTTCCTCTCTGATATGATGGATAGCCGCTGTCAAACCAAGCACTGTTAATTCAAAATCAACTCTTTGGCCTCAAACAAACATATTTGGCTTGATTGCATTTGATCAGTTAGATTAACGTTTGAGGAATGAAGATAAAAATTACAGAGGACACAGACAGTGACTTTGCCATTTCTTGAAATAAAGGCTAAAAACACTCATGTAGAATTAATCAGATTATCAAAGACTGCTCAGCTTTCTCTGACTGCACCCATTAAACAAATGTGAAAAGAGTATATCACTGTTGTTTTATCTTGTTGCAACACTAATTATTTGGTGAATAAAACATTGTATTATTAAAAAGGCATGATTTGCTGCCGGATACAGCGACAAAGGATTGTAGACAGGTAGAACTAACGACATCCCTAACATTAGTCAGTCTCAATAATGCAAGATCTGGCACAGTGCAGAAGGGGGTACTGGTGGATGCTCTAGTATTTGTTAATGCCTGCCCCTCCCTACTGTATGTGCTACAGCATAAAAGGAGGATCTTGAGAGTCAGACAGCATCCTGTCACAAGCAGTTGGCCGAGGAGGAACTACCTCAACAATACGACAGTATCTTTGCAGACAAGAACCCAAAACAAAACTTCTTCTAGAATGGTATGGGAGACCGTTTATTTATACGATATTGCACTTTACCCATAAAATGTATTTCGGCATGAATGGTGATGTCCTAGTTTATGTTGTAAAGATTTTTAGGCAGGCATACATTTATTTTGGCTACTCCCCTCACATCACCCCACACCCTCTTGACACAGGAAGTTTTTTTGTCCCATGATGCAACAAAAGCACTTGGCCTCAATATGTCACTTTAAGATTTTGTTATGAGCTATGCGTTCATGGAAACTTGAACTTCAGAAATCAAAACAAGTTGCTCTAAAACCTATTTTTCTGTATCCCTCCCTTTCTCTCTCTCCCCTCCACTCTCTCTCTCTCCTCTCTCCCTCTAACTAAGTGAAATATGACAGAACTTTCAATATAACCAACATATACAATTACAATGTGTCAAAACTTCCCACGGTTGATGAACTTGTTTCACTTTTACATTCTAGTCAAGCTCTTTGGTTGTGTGCGAGGTGGATGAGAGTCTGAAAGAAAAACTGAAGAAGTTTAGATTTCGAAAAGAGACCAACAATGCAGCCATCCTGAGTGAGTAAGACTTCATTGAAACCGTGTTCCTCAGTAGCCCAACTGTCACCTGTTTCACCTAATTAAACAAAATCATAATAAACCCAGACACATACTGTGTCTAGGACTCAATATAGAATAATTATCCTATTCCCTTAGTGAAAATTGACATGGAGAAACAGCTTGTGATCCTGGAGGAAGAGTATGAGGCAAGTCATGTTGTCTTTCTGAGAAGTTGAATATCCCATACGGAGTTAAAAATTACTAAAATCCATCCACACCTGTATCAATACCAGTTCAACTCAAAACACACACTCACATTTCAGGACATCTCCCTAGATGACCTGAGGAATGAACTTCCCGAGCGGCAGCCAAGATATCCTTTTATAACATGTCGGAGTGATACAGCAGAAATCTATGTTAACCTCATATTCACCAGCACTGCCAGTATTGAGTTGTATCATTGACCAGTGATTGGATTTCCTTGACAATATAGTGTACATTCATTGTTTACAGCTACAAATACATCCATACAGATGGCAGGGTGTCCTACCCGCTGTGTTTCATATTCTCAAGTCCAGTGGGTGAGTAATTCATCCTAATTCCGTGAATAGCCAATTCATTGAAGGATTAGCATTGCTGTGCTGTAACATCCCTTTGAACAAAATAACATTTCAAAGGTAGTAAGTGATAATTGAAAGTAATGAGATTCAATCAATATTTGGCCCCTATGGAGAGACCAAAAAGGTTCAGTGGACATACATCTGTGACTTATACACCCTCATCTCAACAGGGTGCAAGCCTGAACAGCAAATGATGTACGCAGGCAGCAAGAACCAACTGGTCTCCGTAGCAGAGCTCACAAAGGTCAGGACTATTTTCTGTTTCAAGTATTGACTGACAATTATGATCTGAGCGTAAGCCCAACCCTAAACTCACAAAATAGATAAGGTATAATAGAAAATGTTCCAAAAATATGCATGTTTAGCCTGATCCTACCCCTTTTTCTCAATAGGTTTTTGAGACGCGAAACATAGATGACTTGTCTGAAGAGTGGCTGATAAACAAACTGTCTTTCTTTCGCTGAATAGACACTTGTGTTCACATTGGCAAAAGTACATGTACAAGTACATACATTGAGCATACCAGTACATTAACCTCATTACTGGTTTGCAATAAATTGCTTATAGTGTCACTTGTGTTATTGCATTCTTATTCCTTAGTTGTATTCAGAAACCATTATTACCAGCCTGGTTGCCAGTCTTTCTGCTCTCTTTTGTCAACTCCTTGTGCAATTGTCATGCCAATGAGTGACAAGGAGTTGACATGGTAGCACAAACAGATCTGGGACCAGGCTACATTACCACCACTTTGAAAGGACATTTTTTCAAGGAATACATGTTCATCTATAAAGAGGTCACTTTGGAGAGGGTGACTGTTAGCAGTATAAGAAACATACAGGCATAAATGTTGTAAAATCAGCTACTACCATTTATTTACAATGTCTAAATGTTAAGAGAAGTTTCCATCATACAACTGAATTTATACAGGTTCATAGTAGCAGTTTCTGGGAGGGAAACAAGAAATTGGCAGAAAAAGAGAATAATGTTCTTTTGAAAGTTTAGTTCAAAATGTAAAAAGCAAAACTTTCCCACATTTTATTGGCTGTTCCAATTACATTTATAATGCATTTTTTCCTCAAAACGCTAAGGACAAAGAAAAACAGATTTATGCACACCAGAAAATTAAACAGAAAAAAGTTTCTGCTTTCACACCACTTTAAGAAAGTACCTCATATTAAGTGAGAAATCTACAAACCATAAAGACAAACTGACTTAAAAATAACAGCATAAAAGAACAAAATAAACATGTTGTTGGTAGGAAAGAATTTTGTTCAATGAAGCATGTACTGTACACAGCGACTAAGATAGTAGCTCCAGCTATATCTATGAGCAAAGGTCTGACAGATGAGTAACTGACATTTACAGGGACCCAAAAGCCTTGTAGAAGTCCCTTAGAGGTTGTGTCTGTCCTAAAAAAGTAACAAACTAACATTCAGCAGGAATGAGTTACTAGCCTCAGACTGAGTCTGTAAAAACATGGCTGTTCTGACGGTGGGGCTTGTCAGCGTGGGCTGGCTGGAGCTCGAGGGTGAGGCATGGTGTGCTGGCGTTGTCACAGTAAGAAGGCCTAAGCTCTTATTCACTGTCACTGCCGCCGCTGGAGTCTGAGGCCTGCTCACTGCCACTCCCGCTCTGGGCACGGCCACCCTCCGAGTGGTCACTACCGCTACTGTGGGCCGGAGACGCGCTGCCACTCCTACTCCTCTCCCTATGGCTCTCCTTCTCACTCCCACTGCCCTCCTCCCCACTGCTCCGGGCTGCTCCATTCTTGGGCTCGTTATCGTCGTCATCACTGTCGTCGTCGCTACCGAAGATTTCCACCTCATCCGCCAGCTTGACCTCCTCCTCGCCACTCTCACTGCCGCTACCACTGGCCTTCCTCCTCCGCTTCACTCCCTCTTCATCCTCCTCAGCTCCACTCCGCTTTCCATCCTCATCCTCCCTGTCAGAGTCACTGTCAGAGTTGTCTCCCTCGCTCTCGCTGCCCTTCTCATCACCTGTGAGTGGAAATAAATAGATAATTAATTCATATGGACCTAAGAAGCAGTGGTAAACAAAGAGCCTCTGCAGACACCATAGTAAACATTGGGGAGGACAGAGGGGAGAGACTGACCAGAGTCCTGCAGTTTACCCAAGTCCATGTCCTCTTCTTCGTCCTCTGGTTCATGGTTCTCCAGCTGAGCCTTACGCGCATCCTAATGGACACAAAGACGGATGTCATGATTACTCTGATTATTTAGATGTTCGCAAATGTTTACTTCTCTGCTTATGTCCAGCACTACCTGCTCATCTCTATCAGTGTTGAGGTCCACTTAAGTAAACACAGTAGTTTCCACAGATTGAAAGTAATGCTCAGTGTAGAAAACAGGCCTAATTAGCAGTCTCACCTGTGCTTCCAGCTCCTTGTCATTCATGTCTCTGTGCTTACACACCAACACAGCGTTTGTAGTAGACTGAGCTCCAGCCTTAGCTCTCCTCTTACTCAGCCGCACTCTGCAATCCAGGACAACACAGTCAGGCCAACAACTTTCTTCACAGTTCTTCACAGGTGATGTCCTCATACCTAAACAAACTAACTTAACCCACCCTAGCAAATACAAATCTACCAGAATAATGTGACTCTCTCTTCAAAGAGAATCCCATGTCACCTCCTGCCAATGTAAACCCAACAGACCCAAACCCAACAGACCCCACTACGAGACCCCCCCCATCCGGTCCAGTGGTTACCTGGTCTCCAGCTCGTTGTAGTAGACTCCATCTCCGTCTCTGAAGATAAAGAAGTAGTTCTCCTCGTAGCCCTTGCTGGCTTTGTTCTTCACGTTCCAGTTGTACTCCCTGGCTATCTTATAGTCATACCTAGAACACACACACACACACACACACACCTAGTTCAATGTTACAGTAATCTCTGTGCTTCAGAGATTCCAACATCCTAATGGTTCTGTACTTGGACAAGGTGAACCAAGTAGGTATGAGGAAGTAGACAATGACAATGTGAAACCTGAATATTATTGATAGGGATAGTTAATATATCAGTAGAATTGTTGGTGTCCTGTCTACTCAAGGTTAGTGTAAATGCTTGTTGTATTTCTCACAGATCATCAGGCATGTAGTCCAGCTCCTCATCCACATCTCTCTTGCGCTTGCGAATCGTTTCCTCATTGGGCAGGAAGTAGGCCACAAACTGGTTTCCTTCCTCATCCATCATACCTCTGCAGGGCACAACAAACAATTCAAAACACGATGTAAAATTGTCATAGTGCAGGACAGTCACAAAAAATATATGAATAAAATCACAGGCACACACACACAATGTGGCATTGTTTTGTCCTCACCTAATCATGGCCTGTGACATCATCTCCACACCCTGGGGTGCTGACATGTCTTTAGGAGCAGGATCAGAGTCGAAGATTACCTGAGCACACGGGTTGATCCACATCTGGGGAGCAGAGAACAGAACACACAAATTCTTACTCTTTACCAAAACACAATAGGGCTAGACAACAGCTAAACGCATCCAGCTTAGAACAGATAAAGGAACCAATGACTGCCCAGAAACAAAGACCATGAGAATAATTCAGATAGGAAGCCAAGACCAATACAATGGTACTGTATGTCCTGTTGAGCGTCATGGGTGCTCACCTTGAAGTCAGGGAACACAGGCATCACCTCCACAGGAGTGACTCTGGGTTTACTGTAGTGCTGGACAATCTGGGGGAAGAGGATGAACACCACGTGTGATGTACAGATGTAGGATCTTAATTTGATCACTTTTGTTGCTGAGAATTTTCCTTCACTGCAGGAAATTCTGATGAGCTTCGCAATTTACATAAATCCACTGAAAAACCACACTAACACAGTTATATTAACAGTATCCCACTTTTCATGTCACCTCATTTTGACCAGCTAATAGCCTAACCACCGATCAAGAAACATTATGGACTAAACATTAAAATTGTGTTGCTGCAGGATTATTTTGCCTGCGACAATATAGGTACAATTAAGATCCAACATCTGCAATATCCTCTTTCATTCCATCAAAGTTATTGTACAATCTTCATATTAGAAGGAGCATACAATGAACTGTGTGATCTCTGTGTAGCTGGACATTGCCGTTGTTACTGTAAGATCTATTTGGACTGAATATAGCACAGTGAATTGTGCATAGCCAAACAAGGGGCACTCTCACCGGTTTCTGTGCATCCTCAAAGGTCTTTTCAATTGCAGCAATCTGGCTGTCCCGATCCTTGTATATCTCCTCCTCTGTGAACTGCTGTTTGACAGACACACCAATCCTAAGGACAGAACACATTGGTTATAGAAGGGGTGGGACAAACAGAAAACAATACAAAATGGGAAGTGTGTACACTGAATGTGGTGGTTAGCTAGCCTGTTAGGTCACACTCACTTGACTTCCACTTTCTCATTGGAGACACCATATCTGTTGAACTCTGTAGAGATGTACTCAGTCTTCCTCATCCACGGGACCACCTTGGCGTGCTGCTGAGATCTACAGGAAGACAAACACAAGGCTCATAGCACAGATCCCAAGTCATTAAGATTTTCATTGAATTTTGTCACAAAGACACTGTATTGACTGGTACACAGTCTGTATCCAAACCTTTTTGAGCTGGATGGAGCTGTGATGTCTTCTTCCAATAACTTCTCATCAGCTGGATCAAGAAGAACTAGAAAAATAAGGATGGGACGATTCTAAGTCAATACTACACAAGCTTCAAGTAACAACCACAAAAATATATTGACTGTTTGCTATAACAACGTGCGTTTGTGTCATTCAGAAACATACTGCTGGGGTCGACGCGGTAGGTGTCTGGGTTAATGAGGTCGATGGTGACTCCAAGGTCAGGCTCAGTAAGCAGTTCATGTTTGTGTTGCTTCTCTAACGACGTAGCCTTATACTGCACAAACCTGTCATCACCAGACAGCGCAACATCAGAGTCAGCTACAGTGGCAGTACAGTATTTATGGGAGAAGGCTTAGAAAATAAGAGCTGCACTGTGCTTACAACAACTATACATTTAATAGACGTAACATTTTGACTGACCTTTATGGCAGAAGGAACAAGGGTTTTTACCTGTGCTGGTCAAATGGATATGTGATGAATTTGGGATCAAATGGGATGTCAGGCAGGCTGTTGCAGTACTTTACCCGACAGACCACTCCAGACCTGGGAGATTGGTTGGGACAAACACGGAGTCACACATTTCAAAAGTGTACAAATAACAAGTAGTCATCAAAAGCATGTTCTATCAATCGAACAACAAAAATCTCTGAAACTGGAAACACTTATCTCCCTCACTAGCTTTAAGCACCAGCTTTCAGAGCAGCTCATAGATTACTGCACCTGTACATAGCCCATCTATAATTTAGCCCAAACAACTACCTCTTTACCTACTGTATTTATTTATTTTGCTCCTTTGCACCCCATTATTTCTATCTCTACTTTGCACCTTCTTCCACTGCAAACCAACCATTCCAGTGTTTTTTTTACTTGCTATATTGTATTTACTTCGCCACCATGGCCTTTTTATATTTTTTATTTATTTATTTATATATATATTTTGTTTGCCTTCACCTCCCTTATCTCACCTCACTTGCTCATATTGTATATAGACTTATTTTTCACTGTATTATTGACTATGTTTGTTTTACTCCATGTGTAACTATGTGTTGTTGTATGTGTCGAACTGCTTTGCTTTATCTTGGCCAGGTCGCAATTGTAAATGAGAACGTGTTCTCAACTTGCCTACCTGGTTAAATAAAGGTGAAATAAAAAAAATAAAAAAAAACATTGATGCCTCAGAACCCAAACTGATAACTACCTAATGGTCATATGGGTTTTGATCTGTCCATGATATTGCCTGCCCTCCACCCCCTTTGTATTTAAAACACACAATTGTTTGAGCTGTAACTGAATCACTCTTTTGTTTTAACATGCAAAACAAACTGCATGCATACCTCTCTGGAACAGTTCTGTGTGATGAACTCCTAGCCACGTGGAGAGAAAAACAAGTGTTGTTAGCTACACACTCAGCTGATAGACTGAAGAAATAGGAAGTAACACAGCCCCCCCCCCATTTCAATATTTTGACTTATGTTAACTTATCACGGGACAATCAAAAAATATGTAAATTATGATGATTGCTAACCATCCATGTCGTCATTAACGTTAGCTAGGTTAGCTAACGTTATCTAGTTACTGCAAAGAAAATAAATCGGAGAGGATATTTACCTGTGACCGTCTGAGTCTCGCTGTGCTTGTGTCTGGATAGTTGGAGCCATGATCCTAAAAGAATGACCACGATTGGAAGAACAGTTTCTTAGAAATTCAGAAAACCGTTGAAGTCACTCCTTACTAAAACACTTTACCTGAAAGAAAGAGAAACTCCGTTGATTACCTAGCTAGCTACTTACTCCAAAATACTCAGAGCTTTCGCTCTTTTTGCTTTTCTGTCCTGGCTGGATGCGCCTTACAACTAGTAGGGCCCCTGATATTTTCATGGGTAGCTTCCGAGCTGCCTGAATATAATTACGTTGCAGCTATACGGTCAGTTTTTGCTATATCTCGTAAGTGGATTTGTGGCAGGCAGTGGAACCACAGATAGAACAAAGACACAGATATTTCACCAGATATATAAATGTGAAGCATCCGGTTAGCTGCAAAATGTATGACCATATTAGAGACACATATTTCTTCCAGATTACACAGACCCACAAAGAATTTCAAAACAAATCCAATTTTGATAAACTCCCATATCTATTGGGTGAAATACCAGTGTGCCATCACAGCAGCAACATTTGTGACCTGTTGCCACAAGAAAAGGACAACCTGTGAAGAACGAACACCATTGTAAATATAACCTTATGTTTATTTATTTTTGTACTTTAACTATTTGCATGTGCATGTGCAAATAGTTAAAGTACAAAAATAAACCTCTTTATTCTTTTGGAACTTTTGTACGTGTAATGTTTACAGTAATTTTGTTATTGTTTATTATCTGTTTCACTTGCTTTGGCAATGTAAACATATGTTTCCCATGCCAATACAGCCCTTAAATTGAAATTGGAAGCCCAGTGGCCGGTAGTGGGAGAAGATGGAACGAGATGGATTTTGGCCGAGATTTGCTCATCAGTGAAACATTTGATCTCAATACAGTTTTTTGTTACAAACAGAGTGAACTAAGTTTTGTAGACTTTACCCTTTGACAACGTTTAAAAAAAAAAGGCGTTGTTTAGCAGGGGTGCAAAGGCGAATTGTTTGTGCACACGCGCACTTCACAGAGTAGACGTTCCCCAAACGAATGTGCAAATGCTTGCTAGAATGCGCCAATAGGATCTCGCTAGCTCGTTCTTGGCTCTGCCCACCTCATTGCTTGTTCTGCCCACTATGGCTCATTTGTTCTCATTTGAAAGAACGGGCTGTGGTCCATCTTGGTTAACTCGTAAAAATCTTTGGTGGTACCATAAACTGCCTTGTATCAATTTATACGATTCTACGTTGCAAAGCAAGATACTAAAATAACACATCACTAACCTTTTACTGTATTAGAATATAACATTGAGAAATTATATACCGACCATCAATCTGCAGCAAATCTGAAACTGTTTGAAATAGTAGTACAACAAGCTTGGAAAATGTCCAAATTTATTCTGTATTCAGATGCAAACAAATAAACCAAATGTACCATTGGTATCACTGCCCAGTTTAACCCAACATGCCACTTTCCTAAACAAGAAGAAGTCAACATTACAAAGACAAGACTTGTGTTAGGCTGTGACTGACATTACAGAAGGATGATCTTCAATAAAGACAATTTAAAAGTTATGAACAGGTACAAGTCAAAATGTGGAATTCATCTAAGGTTTGTAACAATTTCCAACATTTACTAGAAGAGAATTCATGACATTATTAGTGTGGTGTGAGCTTTACAACAGCAACAACAAAAAACAGAAAAGCTACAAAAAAACTACATTCAACATTTTAGTTTGAGCGCAAATTACAAAATACTCATGAGTGCATATTATATTATCGTCATGTTGGAATATTTCCAAGAGTAAAGTTTTTAATTTAATATGTATCATGCCAATAATGTTGTTAGTGTTTTACATAGCAAAACAATCCAGTGACACTGTCATGTAAGTGCCCAGACTGAAGCAGATTATGTAGACACAGATGTGAAAACAAATAAACAAACTAAAATGTGTACAACCATGATAATGTGCAAGTTTGCTGAAATCCACAAAAATGACATTGACTATGGACTAAACCTCATGTAAAAATATTTTTTCAAAGCATCTGCCAAGTGTTTTCCACATTGTTTGACCTATATCACATATTAACACAGAAAATAGAAATAGAACATATGTATGATGGTTCATGCTTTGGTGGGGAACACTTAGCTGCCTCACTATGCATCTATTCCACAGTTACAGCAGGACCCCCTCCCTGGTTCTTCTTGCCAAGCTGGGTGTCTCTACCCATATCCAACAACAATCCAACTGCATTCAATGCAGTTTCTTCATGTTGACAATGACCATGCAGTAATCTAGGAGGGAACCAGGAGCAGGGAGGTATAAAAATACTACTGATTCTCATTATTTTATAGGAGTGTCTCAAACATACAGCTCCCATCATTTTATATCTGGAGAGAACAATCCATTATGTGCTGTTCCTCATATGCTTTCGCTATCTCAGGTCTGCATCTGTCCAGAGGGATCCACTCTGTGGAAAGAGAACAATGGAGACTTTATTCATGAAAGTGTCAAGAACTCAACCTGATCATGCCCATTCTCTTGTCAGTATCGGTAAATACACTGCTCAAAAAAATAAAGGGAACACTTAAACAACACAATGTAACTCCAAGTCAATCACACTTCTGTGAAATCAAACTGTCCACTTAGGAAGCAACACTGATTGAATATAAATTTCACATGCTGTTGTGCAAATGGAATAGACAAAAGGTGGAAATTATAGGCAATTAGCAAGACACCCCCCAAAACAGGAGTGATTCTGCAGGTGGTGACCACAGACCACTTCTCAGTTCCTATGCTTCCTGGCTGATGTTTTGGTCACTTTTGAATGCTGGCGGTGCTCTCACTCTAGTGGTAGCATGAGACGGAGTCTACAACCCACACAAGTGGCTCAGGTAGTGCAGTTCATCCAGGATGGCACATCAATGCGAACTGTGGCAAAAAGGTTTGCTGTGTCTGTCAGCGTAGTGTCCAGAGCATGCAGGCGCTACCAGGAGACAGGCCAGTACATCAGGAGACGTGGAGGAGGCCGTAGGAGGGCAACAACCCAGCAGGAGGACCGCTACCACCGCCTTTGTGCAAGGAGGTGCACTGCCAGCGCCCTGCAAAATGACCTCCAGCAGGCCACAAATGTGCATGTGTCAGCATATGGTCTCACAAGGGGTCTGAGGATCTCATCTCGGTACCTAATGGCAGTCAGGCTACCTCTGGCGAGCACATGGAGGGCTGTGCGGCCCCACAAAGAAATGCCACCCCACACCATGACTGACCCATCGCCAAACCGGTCATGCTGGAGGATGTTGCAGGCAGCAGAACGTTCTCCACGGCGTCTCCAGACTCTGTCACGTCTGTCACATGTGCTCAGTGTGAACCTGCATTCATCTGTGAAAAGCAAAGGGCGCAAGTGGCGAATTTGCCAATCTTGGTGTTCTCTGGCAAATGCCAAACGTCCTGCACGGTGTTGGGCTGTAAGCACAACCCCCACCTGTGGACGTCGGGCCCTCATACCACCCTCATGGAGTTTGTTTCTGACCGTTTGAGCAGACACATGCACATTTGTGGCCTGCTGGAGGTCATTTTGCAGGGCGCTGGCAGTGCACCTCCTTGCACAAAGGCGGAGGTAGCGGTCCTGCTGCTGGGTTGTTGCCCTCCTACGGCCTCCTCCACGTCTCCTGATGTACTGGCCTGTCTCCTGGTAGCGCCTGCATGCTCTGGACACTACGCTGACAGACACAGCAAACCTTTTTGCCACAGTTCGCATTGATGTGCCAACCTGGATGAACTGCACTACCTGAGCCACTTGTGTGGGTTGTAGACTCCGTCTCATGCTACCACTAGAGTGAGAGCACCGCCAGCATTCAAAAGTGACCAAAACATCAGCCAGGAAGCATAGGAACTGAGAAGTGGTCTGTGGTCACCACCTGCAGAATCACTCCTGTTTTGGGGGGTGTCTTGCTAATTGCCTATAATTTCCACCTTTTGTCTATTCCATTTGCACAACAGCATGTGACATTTATTGTCAATCAGTGTTGCTTCCTAAGAGGACAGTTTGATTTCACAGAAGTGTGATTGACTTGGAGTTACATTGTGTTGTTTAAGTGTTCCCTTTATTTTTTTGAGCAGTGTATATTCTTGCAACATGCTACATGGTAATAACTATTAATAACAGTATAGTTTTCCATTTCAGATACAAGTTATAGTACTGCATTTCATCTGATCACACCCAAAAACAGACAGAAATGAATATTAGGATTCACCTGCTCAACATGTACAGCATTTGGCCGGGGTCATCTGCAAATACCCTGTAGTAACACAATGAGAAAGGAAGGTCTGTTTGATACTTCATCTGGATATTTGTAAGACGATTAAGAATCAGCAAGTTGCTTGTGTGTAAAATATGATTAGGTATGCATACCCATCTCCCCAGTGATAAAATGCCTGGTCCTGGTAAAAGATGCATAGGAACAGCCACACGCTTATGGTTTCCACCCAGAAGATTACAAAAAGGAACCACAGTGAGGAGACTAGCAGCTCACACACCATCCTGGGGCTTCTACAATGAGAAATAACAGAGAGAGGAGAGTTCAACCATAGGGGAACATAACACTACAGTCCTCTACAGACCAATAGAGAAGGTATTGGTAGGAGCAACATGACTACAGCTAGTCCTAAAGAAAGATAAAAAATAATAAACAATACACATTTTAGATATTGATTTCAAACAGGGTTTAGTCTTTGGTTGAAAGCAAGGACATTTCAGGGATTATCAACACTAGTACTCGAGCCCAAACCAAACAAGCAGAATGTTGGTCTTTGCCAACTAACAGATGCCCGAGCTAAGTATGGATGAAAGTTGATCAGCTGTGTTCAGTGAGTGGGTAACTAGCTGCTCGCCAACTCTCAATCTTGGTGACATGTATCATAACCAGCTAACAATAAATATTGGAAATAAAGTATCTTACCTTTTAATCGTGATGGGAGCAGATTTAACGGTATCCAAGTCCGTGAATATCAGTGACATTCATGGAGGCAAGCTGTCTAGCTAAACTTGTTGGTTATAGCTAGCTAGCTATTCACAATGTTACAGCTAGCTAGCAATTAGCACCAGCTGACTAGGAGTTTTTTGTATTGTTGGCTAGCTAGAACAGTTAGCTAGCTTGCTTAATAACTAATTTGAGATTTTAATATGGTTTCACTTGATCAAATATAACATTGTATAGCTATTTAGCCAGCTAACATGCATGTTTTCGTTGTTCAAGGACAGTTTTGCCTGCATGCTCCAGCAAATGTTACCAGTGAGTTGAGTTTCCGGGAGTCAGAATCCGCAATTACTGCACAGAATTTGGGGAGCAAAGATTTGATCTACATGCACTGGTCTGGGTACCAGTCTTAAACTATCATTCCACTCCTTGCCACTCCGTGTCATATGTGTGTAGCGATTTCAGTGCCAATAGAAATTGTATTTTAATTTGATAATTTTGTATTTGTATTAGGGTATTGCATTTTCATTTAATATTTTAGAATTTGTAATGCACAGATTGAATATTTGAATTCATAAATGTAACTTGTATTTGAAAAAAAGTCTCCAGCAAGGGTAGCCTACTCATTAAAAGAGCGTGGTTTTCGAACCACCTCAGTCACATTTCACACCCCTTTGATCTCATATTCAGAGATTATGGCACCATTATAAAGTGGGTGGTTCGAGCCCTGAATGCTGAATGGCTGACAGCCGTGGTATATTAGACCGTATACCATGCGTATGACAAAACATTTATTTTTACTGCTCTGATTACGTTGGTAACCCGTTTATAATAGCAATAAGGCACCTCGGGGGTTTGTGATATATGGCCAATTTACCACGGCTAAGGGCTGTGTCAGGCACCCCGCACTGCGTCGTACTTAAGAACAGCCCTTAGCCGTGGTATATTGGCCATATACCACACCCCTCATGCCTTATTGCTTACATATAACTGACTGGGTTTGAAATCAGGCCTACTGCACAACAACAACACTTTGTGGCAAGCAGAAGGATCTGTGCACCCCATTTAATGAGAGTGCAACAGAGGTGGTTTGGAGATCTATGCATGTGATGAGCAACCTAGCCTGAGACCTGGAAACATAATGTGTTAGTTTAACTCTGGTTTTAATGTCTATGGATTGACTGATGGGGTTCTAACCCAGATCTCCTCTGCACCAGACAATGCAACTTTTCAGGTCTCAGAGTTACTCATCACATGATCTCGGCTTAAGATCAACAGGCTAACACAGTCTTAAACCAGTCAGTCACATGTTAACCTTATAATGAATACCCTTGCTGAAAGACCTGAAACTAACAAGATCTAACAAACTAACACATGTTAAACTAACATGTCTTCAGGTCTCAGCACAGGCAAGGTTCTCATCCGATAAGCATGGATCACCAAACTACGCTCTTTTGATGAGTAACTTTGCTGGATCTTGAAGACTTGTATTAGTGTAGCAGATGGTGATCTGTGAAACTCACTCCTCAGCCTGAAGTGTAACCCCTTGCACAATTGAAGGCCTTTTTGAATAGCACAATGGGTTAAAATGCTTCAGAAGGGCAGTCACTTGTTTATGAGGCAAAAGTCCTGAGTTCGAGTCTCCATACGAGCTGAATCAGGGGGAAACAGTACTCGTTAAGCAAGCAGTGTGTCGTCCTTTACATGAACTTATCTCTATAGGCTTTAGCTAAGTGGGCTAACACAGTCTTGTGCCATGCAGGAGACCTGGTTTGAACCCAGTTAGCCACAAGAGCAAGATTAAATAGGGAGTGGAAAGGCTGTCCGTAGAAGGGCTATGACAGCCAGGGCTATTCAACTATATTCTTATCGGGGCCAAAGTGCTTCTTTTTTTTTACACTCCTAACGCACCCTGTGATCATCATAGAGGGGAACAGAAGGCACATTCATGTTCCAGAGTCGTAGCTTTCAGGAATGGTGTTATACTAGGGTTAAAATGCTAGAGACAAATTCATAGGAAGAATAGAAATTCAAAATGCCATATTGGCTTCAAAAACCACCAGAAGCTTCCGTTTAACACAGCCTTTGATCCTATCTGTTCTCATTTACCTTTCCTGGCTGGCAAAGTACCAGGATGTTGTCTCAGATTTTTTTTATCTGAATTTACAGAACTGAATCTATCTGAGAAGTTGGATATATGAAAACTTTAAATTATAGTTTGTAAATCTGATACAGACAATGAATGCAATATATACCATAATGAAACTGAATATTTAAATATTGCATTTGAATATTGAATAAAATTTAAATGGAATTTAAAAACTGAATGCAATATTCAGTTGTTTCGAATCATGAAATACAAATGCAATATCCTGGTACAAATTCAAATACAACGGCTGAAATCACTCCATACAGATGCCAAATGACACCGAGTACAAGGAGAGAATTATAATAGCTGGACAGAGAATAGCAACCAGGCTCAATGATTCTGTAAAAACTATACTTTTTCAACCAAAAAAAATGTAGTTTCTTATGCTCCAAATTTAAACGACAGGACACAAGTTATATACTAAAATTACTTTATTACAGCTGATTTCTGTTCAATATTCCTCTGCCAGCACAATAGTAATTATAATACAAACAAAATAGTACATTTGATCCTAGTTTTTATTCTTCTGTTTTATGAATCTTTTTACACATTTCCACTCACTTTTTTGTATTTTTTGCTGGTGAAAATGTATGTATAATCTTCATAATCTTTCAGACATTCAATAAACAGGTTTCACAATCTATACATTTTAATACAGGTTATATAAGAGTTGTAGTGGTAATGCTGTGCCAAGGAAGAATACTGACATCCTCATAGAAATGGACCCTCTGTTTTCACAAGTAGCCTGTCACCATCTTTTCAAGCCTCTACATTGGCCATCTGACCAGAACGGCTCATATCATGCAATTTCTAAACATTTCATGCCATCAGCCCAAGCCAAGGGTAATGTTAGCTAACTCTTGAGATGAAACAATGCAGTGGTGTTTGGGCTTGGCAGCTCTGGTATGGCACAGTGTTTGACCAGAGGGAGGACCTCCATTTTTCTTTAGCTTGTTTCTCACTCAGTATCCCATACTTTCAGTCAGTAGGACAAAAGTGGAAAACATCAATGTTAAATGATAATTAAAAACGTTATTCAGGTTGGTGGAGAAGCCTTGTAAATTATTAAAACAAATATGAATAAAAATATCTAAGTAGTCTCACAATTTTTTTTTGGGGGGGGGGATGATTAACAAAATGGTGTGACGGGTTGGCAATCGATCACGTATGAGATGAGGTTTCATTGGCATTTAGTGCTTTCCGGGATCCTTGGGACATCCCTACCCAAACTTTTACCTTAACCATTTTCAAATATCAATTTCAATGGGGTAGGAACATCCCAAGGATCACAGATAGCAAGGACCTTTCATTGGTCTGACATGAACCATTGGCCCGAAAAAGCTATTGACCTGAACAAGGGCTAGGTCCCAATAATCAGAAATACCGCTCCTTTTTCTCCCCTGGCCACTATTCATGAAATACTTGGTGGGTATAAGCATTATACTGGTAAATGAACCTATTGAATCTTTTGACCTCTGTGGTTACAAATGAAAGGAAACAAGAGGTGTAAGGTTTTGGAGAGTATTGGGACACACTCACAGCCCTATGTACTGTAACACAATGAGACCGTGCGTGCTTTTTGGAAAGGACAGTTGGGTATGATCCAGAGGCAGATATGGGAGAATTGTAATGGGGGATTAGAGTCTGCAACCATTTAAAACTTCTCCTACGTCTCAAAAAATAAACAAATCTTCCCAGCATCTTTGTGCCCCTGAAATCAAACACGTTTTTTTGCTGCACAATTGCAGGATCACATTCAACAAGAACAAACAGAATAGTTACTGTTCTGGTGGATGTGAATGTAGAGGGTGGAATAGGAGAAAACATACCAGAGGTACAGACTCACTGCAATGGAAGGCTTCATGAGGGGGGCAATGACTAACAAAGTGTGTGACAGTAAAGGAAAATGACAGTGTAGGCTATGCATGCACAGGAAGCAGTAAGAGTCAGTGTACACACAACCAAGCTCACTTTTCATCAGTTACTTTTACAGACCCTCATACCAATCTCAACGTTGTTTAATATTTGGTTAGTGTCTGTCAAGTTAAATAATGTTAGTTTTAGAGATTATTTGTTATTTTCTTTTTCACAATGCAAGTTTAGTTTTAAAATGTTTAATCTCTTAAATTGTATATATACACACAATATGAACATTTCACCCACTTCAATGAAAAGAGGATACATTTCCTAAGATATCTGCATCTCTAGGTCTTTTTAAGCCTCGTGGCCTTTCCAATATATATGTTTTTAAAGTGTTTTAGATTTCCAGATGGAGATGGTTACCCTCATAATAAATGCAGACTTGGTGTGTGAGGGAATGCAAGTTGAGAAAAGAGGGGAACCAAAATGGCATAAACTCACCCCTGGGGGAAAAACAGTTAGTGGAAAATACCAAAAAGTGGAGAACATGTTCATGGATAGAACCCACTGTGGGTGTCCAAGTAAATAACTACGTAAGTGCTTTGCCACCTTTAAAGATGGAATCTGCATTAGGGGAAACTGTGTCACTGCCCGCCCCAGCACCGTTGTTACTGTTTTGTGGACAAAACTAATGAGAGGCGCGTCGAGCAGGGGGGTTTTGCAGTAACTTCTTTGTTGTTATAATATCCCAAATGGACATGGCAGTGTCACCATTAAGGATTCCAGCTTTAACCCCTTTTTAACCACTCACCAACATAAGTGTAGGATGTTAATTTAGTGTGAGTGTGATATTTACATGCTGAACACCAGTAACAGCTCCCACAAACATGTACTCCTTGCCAAGCCTGCTGTTATGGTCAAAAAGAGCCTTCACATAGAGATGACATCTTTCCCTTTCAAACACATTCTGAAACCATATGACTTTTTTTCTACTTATGGAAGCTCTGCTCTACTGTGCTCACTGCTTTCATGTTATACCTGGCCTGGACATTTTGTGCGGAAGGTGTTTTTCAACCAAGCATACAATACAAGTCCTTTAACTAACCCTGTCACCATACTCTATAATCTGGTTTGTTCTTGTCCAACATGAATCCTCCACAGAGCCATAGAAATGTGTCTACATACTGCTAACTCACTTGTAATTAACCCCAGGCATTCAAATCCTGACTCCGTATCGGACTTTAAGGTCAACTATTAGCTAGACTTTTCAACTTCCTCACTTCAACCACATAATACCAACACACTATATGCATCCCTCTGGTTGCTGTGCTTAAAACAAAGCCAAACTACCATCTGTTTTACTGTATACATTTTTTATACTGTATAAAGTGCTTTGACAAGGCAGCAGTATTTAAAGGCACTAAAATAAAATCAACTGATACATGTCAGGGTTCTTAAAGGCATTACAGAGTCTTTGCTCTTGTATCTGACAATCATGTAGTCCAGCATGAATTATACTGATCCTCCTTCTCGGTCATTCAGCCAACTAAGGTGAAACTCACAATCTGTCATCCTCCGCACAGCAGAGACACCCAGAACCAGCCCTCAAGTACCTGTATGCATGATATTATCACCTTCAGAACTTATGTTCAACTGATCACTTCACAAAACTCCTGATATGGACATCATTTTCAGAGGTACATGAGGACAGATGTTGGGATCCTCTCATCCTGAGGTACATCCTTTTCATTGAACGATGCCAATGTACAAACTAAATGGAAACTAGTTTGAAGTGTATCAATTTAATCAATCTGAGCTGAACTAAAACATTCCAAAAATATGCAAGTTTTACACTGAGAATGAATGATCAGTATCAGGGCATAGAAAGGCACCATCTTACTGAGTATTAACATACATATACACTTTTAGCTGTTAGCTAAGCCTATAGTTTATTATGGCTCTGCCATGTCCCTCTGGTTTTGACTGATGTAGTAATGCTATGAGAGACACCCACCCTCTTGGAAACCCTAAACAGTGAAGATGTGGATCTACTGTAGGTGGGCTATTATGGCCTAAGGAACGGATGACAATAAGTGAAGACTGCAGCCTAGTGGCCGGCATCACACAGTACAGTAGTACAGAACTGAGTTGAATATGGCCATAGTTGAAGCTATGGTCAGCCTGGCCCCTAGCTTTGCATCCGAAACAGACAAATAAAACAAATAGCATCTAAAAACATTCATATTCTGCTTTAGTGTTCTTATTGGCAAATGGATGGATTAGCAGCTTAAACTCCCACAGGGAGGTGTAAAATAAAATGCAGATCACTAAATGCTGGCAAAATGCTCATTGATATAAAAAGGTTCACTGTCTGTTACTGCTTCTCCAATATATTAAAATGTAAACACTGAGCTTTCAAAACGGCAAGTGTAACTGAATTTCACAACAAAAATCCTACCTCAATGATATAACATCTGCTAAAAAAAACATATCCTGCTCTATATCTTGCTCTTACCAGCTGCAATTCCCCCCAAAATATTTTCTTTCTTAATAAAAGAACCAGACAAATGAGAACAGTTCAACATAATTCAACTAATTCTACAAAATCCTTAGATCCTTGTATGTGAAAACTAAAAAAAAATCCTATCCACAAAATTTCACCACATTCCTGCAACAGGGATTGATAGTAACTAAGTTTGTGAGATGTTTAATAACAACTTCCTGGCTTAAAGTAGGTTTGGCTACAACAACAAAAGCTAGTTTTATGGAAGCTGGCCATAATACAAGCCAACAACATTGTGTCCCAGTGTCCCTCACATCCTCAAACCTAAATGATCATTTCAAACCAAGCTAAATGATCATTTCAAACAAACTTGAATTTGTTTCAGGTATTGTCAAGGAGCTCTATACGGTATCTGAGCAGTTCTTTAAATCTCTCCCTGTTAAAATCTTTTAGAATGCAAAACATTCTTCTGATTTGGAAAGAGAAACAATCTCAGCTATTTAAAATAACCATAAAAACAGGCTGGCATAAGGAGAATAAAATTAAAATAAATCAAGTAACTGGATAGATGGGCCAATGTATTATCAAATTTGGAGCAGGGGAATTTCATGGGCTTTCATTAGCTTGCTGTGATTGATAGACACTACCTACAAATAAAAAAAAATAAAAGCAGTTAGCAGATGTCAAAAGGCTTTTTGACAGTGGTCTCAGTGGTGGAAGGGGGGCAGTGGCACATATGTACATGAAAATTATTTATAAAAGAGAGAAGTGTAAAATAAAGAATGGAGGAAGTATTAAGTGTTGACACTGAATGGTTTCAATAGAAACAGAAGAACTGATCTGTATGTGTGCTAATAAACTGCTGTGTAGAGGGGCTGTGCCTGTTTCAGCCATTTTGACCTGAGCAACATTTATTTCCACACGCATCCACATCTGTACACAGGACAGGAGAGGAACGAGGGATAGGAGAGAGGGGAAGTAGAGGTGGAGTTGTAGTAGAGCTCAGGCCATGCTGTCCCACTCTACAGCGCCCTACTCTGACTCTGGTGCTGGGCTGCGTGTCTATGTGTAGGACAGGTGCGACCCATTGGATATCTGAGAGTTGACACTGGTGCTCCTGCTCATGGCCTGCTCACTGCGCCCCCCTGAGGCTGTCCTGCTCAGTGCCTGGGGGCTGTTCTGTACTCCTCCACTGCCTCTGGCCGCCAGGGGCCCTGCCGAGGGGTGGCCCCACGGCTGAGGACACCCGCTTCCCTGCATGCCTTGGCCCCAGGCTTGCTGCATGGGAGACCCTCCCTGACCAGAGTGGTAGTGGTGTTGGTGATGGCTGCCTTGGTGCCCTGACCCTCCACTGCCCCAGTGTAGCCCTTGAGAGGAGCCCCCAGAGTGGTGCTGTGTCTGGGGGTGGGCCCAACTACCTGGGGCCCCGGGGAAGCTGTGGCTAAAGGCCTCTGGGGAGAGGTTGGACAGTACCATGTTGTTGAAGCCTAGACGCATGCTCTCTGAGTCGAACGCTTCGATCTCCCTGGCCTGGCGCTCCAGCAGGCTACGGATCCTTTCCGAACGCTCGTTCTGAAGAGCCAGCATCTCCTCCTCAATCTGAAGATGCACACACACAGCTGTTCAGTACTATAATATGTTAATTTCAAAACAGCACTGGTTTAGCAATGATGACAGTAAACTCTGGAGCTTGAAATGAAATAAAGCCCAAATGTCAATTGAGACTTTTTGCCACTGCATCCCAAATGGCACCCTGCATCCCAAATGGCACCCTGCATCCCAAATGGCACCCTACATCCCAAATGGCACCCTACATCCCAAATGGCACCCTGCATCCCAAATGGCACCCTGCATCCCAAATGGCACCCTACATCCCAAATGGCACCCTGCATCCCAAATGGCACCCTGCATCCCAAATGGCACCCTACATCCCAAATGGCACCCTACATCCCAAATGGCACCCTGCATTCCAAATGGCACCCTACATCCCAAATGGCACCCTACATCCCAAATGGCACCCTACATCCCAAATGGCACCCTACATCCCAAATGGCACCCTATCCACTGAAAAGTGCCCTACTTTTGACCACAGTGCACTATACAGGGAATAGGGTGCGAATTGAGACGCAACCCATGTTAAAAATGTTCCCAGTATGGAAGATCAGACCTTCTGCTCCAGTAGGGCCCTCCGGAGGGACACTCTCTGCTCCAGGTCCTTCCTCTCACGGTCGTGCTGGGCGTCCGTCTGCATCTTGATCTTGCTCTGGTAGGCGTTGAGTAGCTCCAGCTCCTGCTGCAGCTGCATCCTCAGCACCTGGCACTGAGCCTCCTGAGCCTCATCCAGACGCAGCTAGAGACGAGAGGGGAGCCAGACAGGGGGTCAGTACAATGTTAAAGGGATACTTTGTGATTTTGGGAATAAGGCCATTTATCTACTTCAACAAAAAAAAGGAGATCCGCACACTAGGAGCTCAGATGAAATAATTGAATAACCAACGTTTGAACAGACAAGCTGTCTACCTCAGGGTATAATGAAACACTGCGGGTCACTAGTTTATATAGTGTCAAAGGACAGATACAGGTGTCTAATCATGGCCGGGTGTAGCTTGATATCATTGGTTCATTTACAGATATAAATAGAACATATCAAAAACAAATAATAGCCTACGATCAAAAACACAATTTGGCTACAAAGGCCTACAAACATTTACAAAGAATTGTAAAATCGAAGGGACCAAGGGTCTTTAAATTAAAGATTCAGGCAGCTTCTCGTTTTAACAATAAATCGTCGAGGTCACCCCCTCTCCTAGGGAGGGTGACGTGTTCAATGCGGATTTAACGTAGGGACGAAATTGAGTGGTTCGCTTCCAAAAAGTGGGCCACAACTGGGTAGGTTGAGTTTTTGCAGCTAATAGTGCTACAATGCTCCAAGATTCGTACTTTTAATTTGCGCTCTGTTTTGCCCACATCAATTGTTTATTTTTTTATTTTAAAAAATATATATATATTTTACCCCCTTTTTCGTGGTATCAAAATGCTGGTAGTTATTGTCTTGTCTCATCGCTACAACTCCCGCATGGACTCGGGAGAGGCGAAGGTCGAGAGCCATGCATCCTCCGAAACACAACCCAACCAAGCCGCACTGCTTCTTAACACAGTGCGCGCATCCAACCCGGAAGCCAGCCGCACCAATGTATCGGAGGAAACACTGTACACTGGCAACCTGGTCAGCGTGCACTGCGGCCGGCCCGCCACAGGAGTCGCTAGTGCGATGAGACAAGGATATCCCTGCCGGCCAAACCCTCCCTAACCAATTGTGCGCCGCCCCATGGGCCTCCCGGTCGCGGCCGGCTGCGACAGAGCCTGGGCTCGAACCCAGAGTCTCTGGTGGCACAGCTAGCACTACGATGTAGTGCCTCAGACCACTGCGTCACCCAGGAGGCCCTTGCCCACATAATTTTTACCACAAAGACAAATTATAAGATAAATAACTGCCTTAGTGGAGCATGTAATAATACCTTTGATTGGGATCTGTTTCCCTGTTGGGGGTGTTTGAAGGATCTACATTTGTATGTGCCAATGCATTGAGCGCTGCCATTCCATCCGGTAGAGGCACAAATAGAAGTTGTGCAGGGATTCATCTACTTCCCCAGAGTCAGATGAACTCTGTGTCCAGTATGAAGGAAGTTAGAGGTAGTTCCGCAAGCCAATGCTAGCTAGCATTAGCACAATGACCGGAAGTCTATGGGTATCTGCTAGCGTACTAGTTAGCAACTTCCTTCAAACTGCACGCAGAGAGATAAAAATGTTATCCACGAGTTCATCCAACTCATTGCCAAAATGCCTATCATCAGTAGTCAGCTTTTTAGAAACTCATCCCCTCTCCTGCAGTGTTTTTAAAATCTCTGTGTGACTCACAGCCTGTGTGGAGAGCATCTCGTTGATAGAGTGGTCGTACTGCTCAGCAAGGATGGCCAGCTTGCGGGTCTGCTCCTCCTTTAGACGCTTCAGGACAGCCTTGTGGTCAGACTTTGGTGTGCTCTCCAGTAGGTGGTTTCTCAAGGCCTTGTACTGTCTGGTCTGGATCTTACATGTGTCTTGGAACTGTTTCTTAATCTGGAGCTCTTTGGACTGGTATAGAGGGAGGAGGAAGAGAGGACAAACAGAACAGTGAGGGGTCAGGTCTGGAGCTCTTTGGACTGGTATAGAGGGAGGAGGAAGAGAGGACAAACAGAACAGTGAGGGGTCAGGTCTGGAGCTCTTTGGACTGGGACAGAGGAGGGAGGAAGAGAGGACAAACAGAACAGTGAGGGGTCAGGTCTGGAGCTCTTTGGACTTGGATAGAGGAGGGAGGAAGAGAGGACAAACAGAACAGTGAGGGGTCAGGTCTGGAGCTCTTTGGACTGGGACAGAGGGAGGAGGAAGAGAGGACAAACAGAACAGTGAGAGGTCAGGTCTGGAGCTCTTTGGACTTGGATAGAGGAGGGAGGACAAACAGAACATTGAGGGGTCAGGTTTGGAGCTCTTTGGACTGGGACAGAGGGAGGAGGAAGAGAGGACAAACAGAACAGTGAGAGGTCAGGTCTGGAGCTCTTTGGACTTGGATATAGGAGGGAGGACAAACAGAACAGTGAGGGGTCAGGTTTGGAGCTCTTTGGACTTGGATAGAGGAGGGAAGAAGAGGACAAACAGAACAGTGAGGGGTCAGGTCTGGAGCTCTTTGGACTTGGATAGAGGAGGGAGGAAGAGAGGACAAACAGAACAGTGAGGGGTCAGGTCTGGAGCTCTTTGGACTTGGATAGGAGGGAAGAAGAGGACAAACAGAACATTGAGGGGTCAGGTCTGGAGCTCTTTGGACTTGGATAGAGGAGGGAGGACAAACAGAACAGTGAGGGGTCAGGTCTGGAGCTCTTTGGACTTGGATAGAGGAGGGAAGAAGAGGACAAACAGAACAGTGAGGGGTCAGGTCTGGAGCTCTTTGGACTTGGATAGGAGGGAAGAAGAGGACAAACAGAACAGTGAGGGGTCAGGTCTGGAGCTCTTTGGACTTGGATAGAGGAGGGAAGAAGAGGACAAACAGAACAGTGAGGGGTCAGGTCTGGAGCTCTTTGGACTTGGATAGGAGGGAAGAAGAGGACAAACAGAACAGTGAGGGGTCAGGTCTGGAGCTCTTTGGACTTGGATAGAGGAGGGAGGACAAACAGAACATTGAGGGGTCAGGTCTGGAGCTCTTTGGACTTGGATAGAGGAGGGAGGACAAACAGAACATTGAGGGGTCAGGTCCCTACATAAAGACCATTAACGGTGACACAAAACAACAACAGTTTATGGGAATTGTGTGTGTTGGTATATGTGTGTTCACCTTGAGGCTCTTAGGCTGCTGTCGGACCTCCATGACGTGTTTGCGTCGGAGCTCTCTCTCCCTCCTCTTGTTGTACTCCTGCTGGTTGGTGAGTTCTGTCTGGTGCTGCAGGCGGATCAGCTCAGCCCTTATCTTCTGGATGGTGTTGACCTGGCGGAACTCCAGCTCCTGCATGGACTCATGGTGCCGCAGCAGCATGGCATGCTCCAGGTCCTTCTGCGTCTGACGCTTATTCAGCTCCTACACACAGACAGGTAGGGAGGAACAACCACACAGGTTAAACTGCATTCTACAAGAGAAAGGGCAGTATGACAACCAGAGAATGAGCTCACACAGGGTAAAGGTATGGTTACAAAACATATGGAAGTAGGAAAATGAGCAGAACCCACAGCTGAGCCATGGTTAAAAAACGAAGACCGAGAGCAGGAAAGGGGGCCCTGTTTTGAGGAGAGTTAGAGGAACAAGGGACTGTACGAATGAGGAGAGCGGAGTGATTACGGCTGACCTCTCTCACTAGGTCCTGCTCCACGTTGTGGCGCGCGATAAGGATCCTTCTCTTGAAGCGTCGACACTCCAGCTCCAGGTAGTGTCTCTGTCTCCTCAGCAGGTTGGCCTCCTCCTCAGCCTGGAAGTGCTGGAAGTTCTCCTTCTGCTTGGACAGCCACTCTTGCTTCTCCTTCTTAGGGGTCGACTGGTTCTCATTCAACTCCTGGGGGAAGAACAAGGACAGAGATTAAAGGGGAAATCTGCAGTTACTACATCCATTTTTAGACTTCTAAATTAATTCTATAAACCCATTCATTCTTGAACATTATAACTTATAAATGCCTCATGAGCTTAGTTCAACTTTTGTACCCCATCAAAAGCCAAAATATAAGCTTTTTACCAATGTTTGTAAACAAAGTAAATGTAATAACCTCAAAACTGTATAACCTCAGAACATGGTTAAAATTATAATTTTGATATCATGGATGGTCAGTCCTTGCATCCATAGCTCTGTCTATGAATTTGAGTGTGGTTACACTTTCTCCAGCCCCATCCCTCAACCTTTAACCAGATCAGTGGCGGGGAGTATGCTTTGTTATCGTTTCAACTGCAGATTGGCACTTTAAGAAATTATAAATAGGAGCTTGCTGTCCATATTTGCACATTTTCTGTAAAGATTTGTCTGACACGCTGAGAGTATCATGTAGGCAAACATTTGTGCATGTCATGTGTTTTTTCTTCAAATGATATAGCAATGTTTGAAGCCTTATATACTGTGTGTGTAGCCTTAAAATGAGACTATTCATCTGTATGACTGCATGTGATTCTCTACCTCTTTGAGCTGCTCCTTGCGGAGTTTGTACTCTCGTTTCTGGGATTCTAGGAAGCTGTTGAGCTCTTTCTTCTGCTGGCTCTGAATATGCTGCTGGAACTTCTTCTCATCATTAGTAAAGGTCTTTGCCTGCAGACACACACAAAATAAACATTTGAAAATGCCCCTATAAACGTAATTTAAAACAATAACTCTTAACAGCGACCTAGGGAACAGCAGTAGAATCTAGACAGAGTATGAATGATGGAGTAAGTATGGAGTACGTGAGAAAACGACTGTACATCTTTCTCCATGGCGGCCTGGTGCTTCTTAATGAGTTTCTCCATCTCCTGGGCAAAGCTGTTCCTCTGGTTCTCCAGCTCTTTGTCCAGACGGAGCCGGTGTTCGTCCATCTCAGCCTTCACCTTGTTCTCCAGGGCCATCAGCTGCTTCTGGTGCTGCCTCCTCATCCTCTTATAGCCTGACATCTGCTCTCTCAGCTCACTGTCCTGCTCGTGCTCCTTCATCTGACGGGTCACCTGGGGAAAACATAAGGCTTATCATAGAACTCTGGACTCAGCTTATACTCTCCTACAGGAGCAGAAACTTAAAGGCCCAATGCAACTGTTTTTATCTCAATATCAAATCATTTCTGGGTAACAGTACCTTACTGAGATTCTTTTTGAGCATTTTAATTTAAAACAAACCAAAACCTTCTTAGCAAAGAGTAATTTATCAAGGAAAATGTAGCTAGGACTGTCTGAGAGTGGTCTTCTCTTTCTGGTATTTCACCTTTATTTAACCAGGTAGGCCAGTTGAGAACAAGTTCTCATTTACAACTGCGACCTGGCCAAGATAAAGCAAAGCAGTGCGACAAAAACAACACAGAGTTACACGTGGGATAAACAAACGTACAGTCAATAACATAATATAATCTATATACAGTGTGTGCAAATGTAGTAAGATTAGGCAGGTAAGGCAATAAAAAGGCCATAGTGGTGAAATAATTACAATTTAGCATTAACACTGGAGTGATAGATGTGCAGATGATGATGCGCAAGTAGAGATACTGTAGTACAAAATAGAAAAAAAATAACAATATGGGGATGGTGTAGTTGGGTGGGCTATTTACAGATGGGCTGTGTACAAGTGCAGTGATCAGTAATCTGCTCTGACAGCTGATGCTTAAAGTTAGTGAGGGAGATATAAGACTCTAGCTTCAGTGATTTTTGCAATTCGTTCCAGTCATTGGCAGCAGAGAACTGTAAAGAAAGGCGGCCAAAGGGGGTGTTGGCTTTGGGGATGACCAGTGACATATACCTGCTGAAGAACGTGCTACGGGTGGGTATTGCTATGGTGACCAGTGAGCTGAGATAAGGCGGGGCTTTACCTAGCAAAGACTTATAGATGACTTGGAGCCAGTGGGTCTGGCGACGAATATGTAGCGAGGGCCAGCCAACGAGAGCATACAGGTCGCAGTGGTGGGTAATATATAGGGCTTTGGTGACAAAATGGATGGCACTGTGATAGACAACATCCAATTTGCTGAGTAGAGTGTTGGAGGCTATTTTGTAAATGACATCGCTGAAGTCAAGGATCGGTAGGATAGTCAGTTTTACGAGGGTATGTTTGGCAGCATGAGTGAAGGAGGCTTTGTTGCGAAATAGGAAGCCGATTCTAGATGTAATTTTGGATTGGAGATGCTTAATGTGAATCTGGAAGGAGTGTTTACAGTCTAGCCAGACACCTAGGTATTTATAGTTGTCCACATATTCTAAGTCAGAACTGTCCAGATTAGTGATGCTAGGCGGGCGGGTGCGGGCAGCGATCGGTTGAAGAGCATGAATTTAGTTTTACTAGCATTTAAGAGCAGTTGGAGGCCACGGAAGGAGTGTTGTATGGTATTGAAGCTCGTTTGGAGGTTTGTTAACACAGTGTCCAAAGAAGGGTCAGATGTATACAGAATGGTGTTGTCTGCGTAGAGGTGGATCAGAAAATCACCATCAGCAAGAGTGACATCATTGCTATATACAGAGAAAAGAGTCGGCCCGAGAATTGAACCCTGTGGCACCCACATAAAGACTGTCAGAGGTACGGACAACAGGCCCTCCGATTTGACACACTGAGTGTGTCTGAGTGGGGGGTGGGAAACTGAATACTGGCTGTTAATGGCAGAGGTTTGAAACTCTCTTCCTTATTGGTCCATTAACTAATTTACCGCCTGGTTATCACCAGGCAGGCCAAAACTCTGTCCCACCAAAACAGGCTGAAATTTCTGGCAGTCTTTTCAAACAGCTAAAAGGGCATGATAATCATTATCCCAATTTCACAGTATTATTCCAACCTCAGTGTGGAAATGTATATAAAACACAGAAAAATCACGTTTTTGACTGCACTGGGCCTTTAAGGGTCAATTTCAAATCATGTTAACTACAGTACCATTGTATTTCTACGGCTCGATGTGCTCTTACCAGGGAGGCTGTGCGTATTGTGGCAAAGTGCTCGCGGTTGCGGTGGTGTTTTGGCCGTGGAGTGTGTGCAGAGGGAGACTGGGGCTCAGTGAGCGGCCGGCTGTTAGGTTCCGACTCTTCACGATAAGTCGTCTCCTCCTCCTGAGGAAACCAATACAATGCAGTACATCAACAGCAGAAAAAAACGCTTCAAAATAATCTGTGAAAGGCACTAGGAAACACTAGAATCACTATGTTGTGCATTTCACCAAATCATGTCACTATAATTAAGGCAGTGTCCAGTTATTCTGCGGGTCCAGGTCCTAGATCATCTCTACCCACCGGTTTGAGGTGAATGACGGAGCTGTTGGACATGACCGTGTGGTCTCCCTCCATCATGTCCAGTTCGCTCTTGTCATCTCCGGCGTCGGTCAGGCTGTTGACAGAGCTGCTCTGGGAGCTGGCGCTGATCGACATACTGGGGATAGACTGGTTACTGCCAACGCTGCTCACTGTGCCTGTCCTGCCACTCTGCTCCGGTTCCTGGGGACAATGCCATAATAACAGCAAGACACAGGTGAGTGAAATACTTTTTGAATCAGTGTGTCAACTATAGCAGGTTATGAGCAGAGGATAAACAGGAACAACTGAATGTTGAGAGAACCAGGCCTCCCCCACCAGGCCTCCCTTAACCTAAATATATGAGTGCATTTAGAGAAACTATTATTAAACTATTTCCTTGTTTAAAACACAACTAAATCTGCTTCAAGTCTATATGTTGTATTAGAAGGTAATGATTTGATGTATTGTGATCTGTTTTTTCTACTTCTTGCTGAATGTTGTTTGTGTGCTGTTTTCTACCTCATGTACATTGAGTGTGGGAAATGCGCATTTACAAATAAAAAATGATTTCTAGCCTACTTAGGGTGTTTTCAAAGACTACAATGGTTCGGGTATAAACCATGCTAATCTCAAACTAAGATCCACAGGAGAGCAGAGCCAGATTGGGCGACCTACCTCCTCATCTCCGTCCTGTGCCTCGGCTGCAGGGCCGTTGTGAGCCTCCTGGAAGAGGATCTTCTTCATCTTGCGGTACTGCAGGTTGTCCAGCTCCCGCACCGCAACCTTGGTCCTCAGGATCAGGTCCATCAGGACAGAGTCGGGCCGCTCCCGCTGCACAAACGCATGCTGAGAAAGAGAGGGAGGCAGAGGGGCCAATCATTTTCTTTTGAGTTGAGGGTGGGTATGATTCACGTTCATTTATTTATTTAACATACATCAAAATCAAGTCAACAGAGCTAGCTAGATATCTATCTATACATTTTGGCATTGGTAGATCATGATAATCATAAATAAGATATCTGAGAGATCTTACCTTTAACAGTACCTCCGAGTTGGGCCTGTCTTGGGGGAATTTCTGAAGGCAAGAATCTACAAAGTTTCGGAAGTAATCCGTCCTGAATTGAGAGACGGGGACAAGAAGGAAGAGTTAGTTTCGTTCCCACCATGACACACTTTAAAAGCGGACAAATGCCTTCTGCTAAAGAATAAGTCAACTCTGATGAAGCTACATGACGTACCATTCACTTGACTGCAGTGTGGGGCTTTCATTCTGCGCTATGTGATATAAGGCACTCATCGCATTCATATTGAACAGTGGAGGTTTTCTCTCAGCTAGAAACAAAGAGATTAGAGAAAACAATAGCTTACCAAGATCCACTAAAAGTAAAACATAACAAGGAGGAATACAGATAGATGTCATATTAAAGTAATAGGAAGACAGACAAAAGATTTACAGTGTCTTCGGAAAGTATTCAGACCTCGACTTTTTCAACATTTTGTTAAGTTACAGCCTTATTCTAAAATTTATTCAATTGTTTTTTTCCCTCCTCATCAATCTACACACAATACCCCATAATGACAAAGCAAAAACAGGTTTTTAGAAACCTAAAAAAAAACTTTGGCAAGTTTCTCCCATTCTTCTCTGCATTTCCTCTCAAGCTCTGTCAGGTTGGATGGGGACCGTGGCTGCACAGCTATTTTCAGGTCTCTCCAGAAATGTTTGACCGGGTTAAAGTCCTGCCTCTGGCTGCGCCACTCAAGGATATTCAGAGACTTGTCCTGAAGCCACTCCTGCGTTGTATTGGCTGTGTGCTTAGGGTCGTTGTCCTGTTGGAAGGTGAACCGTCGCCCCAGTCTGAGGTCCTGAGCGCTCTGGAGCAGGTTTTCATCAAGAATCTCTCAGTACTTTGCTCCGATCATCTTTCCCTCGATCCTGACTAGTTTCCCAGTACTTACCACTGAAAAACATCTCCACAGCATGATACTGCCAAGTTTCCTCCAGACGTGACGCTTGGCATTCAGGCCAAAGAGTTCAATATGTGTTTCATCAGACCATGGTCTGAGAGTTTTTAGGTGCCTTTTGGCAAACTCCAAGCGGGCTATCATGTGCCTTTTACTGAGGAGTGGCTTCCGTCTGGCCACTCTACCATAAAGGCCTGATTGGTGGAGTGCTGCAGAGATGGTTGTCCTTCTAAAAGTTTCTCCCATCTCCACAGAGGAACTCTAGAGCTCTGTCAGAGTGACCATTGGGTTCTTGGTCACCTCCTGATCAAGGCCCTTCTCCCCTGATTGCTCAGTTTGGCCGGATGGCCAGCTCTAGGACGAGTCTTGGTGGTTACAAACTTCTTCCATTTAAGAATGACTTAAGCCACTGTGTTCTTGGGGACCTTCAATGCTGCAGAAATGTTTTGACACTTTTTCCCAGATCTGTGCCTCGACAGATGTCTACGGACAATTCCTGGCTTGGTTTTTGTCTGACATGCACTGTCAACTGTGGGACCTTATATAGACAGGTGTGTGCCTTTCAAAATCATGTCTGATCATTTGAATTTAGCCATGGGTAGACTCCAATAAAGTGATCAATGGAAACAGGATGCACCTGAGCCCAATTGAGTCTCATAGCAAAGGGTCTGAATAATTATGTAAATAAGGTATGTTTTTAAAAAAATGTTAATACATTTGAAATTCTAATAACCTGTTTTCACTTTTTTATCCATTTTAGAATAAGGCTGTAATGAAACAAAATGTGGAAAAAGTCAAGGGGTCTGAATACTTTCTGAAGGCACTGTATTATTCAAACCAGTATGAAGATGAAAAACAAATTGTCTACATTCTTCTCTGGCCAGATATTGGTTTAAGATATGGAATGAATAAAGGAGAGCATTAAAACAACAGGAGAGCTAGTCTAGAGTTGAGTACATGGACTAGAGCAGGGGTGTCAAACTCATTCCACGGAGGGCCTTGTGTCTGCAGGTTTTTGGTCTTTCCTTTCAATAAAGCCCTAGACAACCAGGTGTGGGGAGTTCCTAACTAATTAGTGATGTTAATTCATCAATCAAGTACAAGGGTGGAGCGAAAACCCGCAGACACTCGGCCCTCCGTGGAATGAGTTTGACACCTGTGGACTAGAGAGTTTACCTAATTCAATGCAGGTTATTCCCAGAGACCAGATGTCGATCTTCCCATCGTACTGACCTTCGTCCATAGCCAGGATTACCTCTGGGGCCATCCTGAGGAAACATCCCCATTTTAATGACCGGTACACTGCTTTTGATTTGATGGAAAATATTGAATGAGACTGTAGATGGTACCCCATTTCTAAATTCTTCCCCATATTTCAAACACCATCTATTTTTTCTCGTACATTGGAATTTTGAAACTCACCAATATGGCGTCCCCACAAAAGAGTTGGCTGGCGAGACAATGGAGGCAGAACCAAAATCTGCAAGTTTCACCTGGCCAGGCTCTGTCAGCAAGACGTTCCCTGCCTTAATATCTCTGTCAGACAGACAAACAGAGGAGAGAGATGATGTCATTACAGCTTTGTTCCACTGGTACAGGCACACTCCCTCCCTTAGGGCACAAAGAAGTCAGTCTAGCACGTCCATACATACAGCTACTAGCATTACTCACCGGTGAATCATGTTGTGGGAATGAAGGTAAGCTAGCCCCTGTAGAGCACCGTGGGTAATCGCTGCTATTTCCATTTCTTGTAGGGGTTTCTTGTGAACTACAGAAGATGTAGAGAGAGAGAGGATGAAAGTGCTGCAAATCATGGGGAAAACCACAAAGAAGAACTAGCCTTATAATCTCAAAACTGCCATCTTACCTTCCAGGACATCGGAGGCAGAGCCTAGACAGTACTCCATCACCAGCTAGAGACAGAAAGAGAGAGTGTTATACTGGGCTAAATAATGTACCGTTTCAGAGTATTCACCACGTTATCATAGCATTATTTTCCGTTCAGAAAACACTCTTACCCAGGCAGTGTGCTCTCGCAGATAGCATCCTTTATACTCTATGCTGTTTGGGTGCTGTATTCTCTGCAGAAACTTCACCTCCTTGATTATATCTTGCCATTTCTGTAAGGTAAAAGAGTGGAACAATTACATCATGTTTGCATAACAAGCTTTAAAAGGACCAATCTCCCAGCATCTTGTTTTGGTAAAAGCTGAGGGATGTGCCTGGAGAAATGTAACCACTCAAATTTATAGACTGACCATCCACGATATCACAATTATAGTTTTAAGCGTGTTTTGAGGCTATACAGTGTTTGCTTACATTTACAATGTTTACATATACTGGAATAAAACAAGCTTATATTTTGGGTTCCGATGGGGTAATACTGTTGAACTAAGCTCATATGGCATTTATTTATAAGTTATATTCTTCAAGAATCAAGTATATCATTCATGTATAAGTCCAAAAATGAATGTAGCAACTGCAGATTGCCCCTTTAAACAATAAGGACAGAGATGCAGGCTGGAACTATTAGGTGTTCTACGTGGAACTTTAGTTACTTCCCTTTGATTTCCACTCTACTTCTTTGGGTTAATGAATTACCCAATCCAGTCATTTTGCCAGATTCAAATCTGATTATCAACTGTTTTTAGACTGAACCCTAGGGAATAGGCCACTGAATGGCAGTTCCACTACTTAAAGCAAATAAGCTTATCTCCAGCAAGACGTTTTAATTCAAAACTGCTGAGAAACACAACAAATCCCTTTGGAGACCAAACCTTACAGAAACTGTAGGTCCAATGTTCCGAACCCACTGAGGACAGGATCTTGAAGAATTAAGCCTTTTCACAGTAAACCAATATTGAGACAGCAAACAACTTCAGCAACAGGCCTCTACTGTGTCAACTCATTGAAGTTGGGTAACGTTTATAACATGAAGCAATTGTTTCCTGGAGAACGCATGATGTTTCATCACACCACTGATTAAATAAATGATCATGGGATTAATAGATAATATTGTTTGTCCTCTGTGCTGACAATTATCTGATTTACATATTTTTGAGCTTTTCAGAAAAAAATCATTATATTTGCAAATTAGTGAGAGATGCTTACTAACAAAACTAGAATTATGAAAGGTAATTGGTGTAACATCAATGGCATTTGATGCACAATCTGTCTCTTACCTCGTTGGATTGTTTTCCACTGTAAGACATCTTCTTGATGGCCACCACCTCAGTGGTCCGCACATCTCGTGCCTGAAGAAAAACAAAAAGTCAACACCTTGCCCTATATCTTAAACAGTTCTGAATGGTAGTCCAGCTATGTTACTGAGCACAGAGTGGTGGTTCCAAGTACTCACAAAATAGACGGCACCGAAGCTGCCATGTCCAATCTCTCGCAGGTCTGAGAACAGTTTCTCAGGGTCCTCCTTGAAGAAGAGCTCAGCAACGTCGGGGTCCTTCAGGCTCCCCGCCCGACTGGTGTTGGGCATGCTAAGGGGGGGACGTGCCAGTGCTGCCACCGCCGCGGCCAGGGATTATCTGGATATGCGACAGCGACGCGACAGCCCCCACCGACGGCTCATCTGCAGGACAGCGGCCTCATATGTGTACACACCTTGGGGATGGAGAGGAGAGAGAGTGAGAACTAGCACAATAGCACATTCATAATATTTATTTTTACATCTTAGTCATTTAGCAGACGCACTTATTTGCAGCGATTTCCAGTAGTGAGTGCTTACATTTTTCATACTTTTTTGTACTGCTGACCCATAGGAATCAAACCCACAACCCTGGCATTGCAAGCGCCATGCTCTACCAACTGAGCCCCATGGAACCCAAAATCAATCAAGTTCTGATATTGAGAGGGGGCGAATGGTGAAATTGATTCTCCGGGACATAGAAGATACAACAGCCTGGATAGGGAGAGTGAATAGGACTTCTAATGTGATTATCTAACGGTGAAAAGCCTACATGGGGGGGGGGGGGAATCCATGAACTCGGATTAAGCCTCCTTTCAACACTTTCCTGCAAAGTCAGGTTCGGGCCATTATAACTAACGAGGCACTGCTCTTGTTGACGATATAAATCTGCGTGATGACGTAGTGTTCACAAAATGTACTTTATCGCTTAAGTTTTCCTGTACCAGATAAAAATTGAATGTAAAAAAGAAAGAAAAAGATTGAACCTTTATTTAACCAGGAAAAGCCCATTGAGACCGAGAGATTCTTTTTCAAGGGAGACCTGGCCAAGAAGGCAGCAACAATCAATACATTACATCATTAAAACAACAACATGATCCAGCCTAAAAAAAAGCATTTACACTCCTCACTAACAGAGTCTCCCATCAATATTTTTTATTAATTCAGTGGCACAAACATATCTAGATGAAGCATGGATTGTAGACTATTCCATGCCTCTGGTGCACAAGAAGAGAAGGCAGTCTTGCCTAATACTGTAAATGTCCTGGGGACTTTAAGTAGCAACCACCTAGCAGACCGGGTATGGTAACTGCTGGTGGTGAAGGAGACCAGACTAAAGAGGTAAAGAGGGAGTTTACCCAAAAGGGCTTTGTAGATGAACACATACAAATGTATCTTTCTGAGCATATAAAGGGAGGTCCAACCTAAAATTTGATACAAAGTGCAATGGTGGGTGATAAACAGAGTCCAGTCTCTGTAAGACGGAGGAGGTTGCATGATAAACAGAGTCCAGTCTCTGTAAGACAGAGGAGGTTGCATGCATATACAACAAGTCACCATAATCAATTACAGAGAGAAAAGTGGCCTGAACAAGGTTCTTTCTAGCCATAAGTGGGAAGCGAGCCTTATTACAAAAATAAAAACCCAATTTCAATTTAAGCTTTGTCACAAGATTATCCACATGAACTTTAAAGGACAACTTGTAATCCAACCAAATACCTAGGTATTTGTAGGATGACACTTTTTCAATGGATAAGCCACCAGATGTGACAATGCTAAACTTCCCTGGCCGAGTTCTAGCTCTGGTAAAGGTCATGAATTTAGTTTTTTGTATATTCAAGACCAGTTTGAGACCATAAAGGGAGGCCTGCGTTGATTGAAAAGCAGTCTGGAGCTCTTCAACAGCCTGAACCATGACTGTATCTGAATATATGACTGTATCATCTGCATATATATGTAACTTCGCTGGTTGCATCCCATTTCCCAAATCATTAATACAAATTTATGAGAACAAAACTGGAGTTAAAATGGAACCCTGGGCGGTCTGTAGCAGCTAACTACAGTGATGTGGGAGTCCTTATATACTTTCAATTTAACCGCAAGCAATTCAAAATGTTTGGCTTTTGTAATCGAGAGAATTTCAGAGGTGTTAAACTCAGATTTAGAGCATTGGACTAGTAACCAAAAGGTTGCAAGATCGAATTCCCGAGCTGACAAGGTAAATATCTGTTGTTCTGCCCCTGAACAAGGCAGTCATTGAAAATAAGAATTTGTTCTTAACTGACTTGCCTAGTTAAATAATGGTTAAAAACAAACAAAAAAGTAGGGTGAGTCAACATGTTTTTCTACTTGCACACACACACACACAAAAATACACACACACAGAAATCAGAACCATGAAAAGCCACGTCATATTTAGCTTACGTTGATTGGACTAAATCGTTTTTGGTATCTTTTAATTGTCACTGTATTAGACGAAGCATAGGTGATTTAATGCTGATAAAATGTTGAAGTTGAAATGGTGCTGGAATAGTGGAGGCAGCTCCTGTTTTCTTTGCGACTTGCGGTAACTCTTAGTGGTCCAAAAATGTTGGAAACATTAACTTTCTTAACCATGCTGTAGGTCATGTAACTGTCTGTTACTGTACATATAATATGCTTTGTGGACTTCACTGGACAGAGGTTGCTATCCGGTTTTGTGATAAAACAAAGGTGTGGTTGAATTTATTCTGCCAATGTGTCTTCTTATTGTCTTTGCCTTTAGGCTTATATATCGGTCACAAGGCATATGAATTAACAGGTTATAGAGCAAACAACGCAATTATCACAACACATAGGTTGTAATATTGCTTTTTTGAGGGTGGGGGCTTGGCTTCCCCAGTGATTTTATCCACGCACCATTACCGTCTGTAGCCTAATAAACTGCATGCTTTCCCGAGTCGTAGTGGGAGGCCCACACACCATATCATCAAGTGACTCCAAGTTTACTTCGCTATGATGGTTATTATATCAATATTTGCACATAAAAGGCGTTTCCACCGCCATTTCTCGCATAATCAATTTTACCAACACAAACAGATCCCACCATGTCGAAATAACAAATTATCCGTCTGCATTTGTAAAATTGTACCAAAACTTCCTGTTTCCATGACAGCTATCGTAAAAAAAAAAAAATTATACGGTATGACTTTACTCGCATAAAAACTGTGATGGAAACATGGTTAATGTCATTATTATTTTTCTCCTTGCTTTGTTACCACCAGAACAGCGAGGTATCATGCTGAGTATGAGGTAGAAGAAGTGCAGAGTGGCAGACAACACCCGTAGTAGAGTAGAACCAAGACACACGGAAACAAGAGTTGTGTGCAGTGTGTCTCAAGGGTTTATCAGGTGTAAGAATTCAGTTGTGTCATTAATGGATTGAAGAAGAAAAAACACCAGTGCTCTGCTTTCAACTTTTTTACTCAGTCCAGTGCTCTCTCCCTCGGATATGATGCACGCCACGGACTGCTTTAGGCAGACAATAGGAAAGAAACTAGTATGCCCATTACTCTAGGATCACGGCCCTCTGAGCGTCCCTGGATGTCACAGGAGAGCCTAATAATAAGAACGAGGGTTGGGCACACTGAACAGTGATGTAAGGCTGAGCTCTGGAGAGTGGCGAGTTATAGCTCTCGGTCCATTCTGGCAAACGAAATAGGAAGAGATCACAGTCTCCTGTTGCCATAGAAACAGCAACTACTGTAAGAAAGCCAGTGTGCTGTGTCCGGGCTGATAGACAGTGACTCTCCTCCTCTCCCCCAACACCCTCTTACTCCACTATTTTGGTATGCACACAGACAAAGAAAAAAGCATTGCAGCTGATAACCTCACACAAAAAAACAACAACATTACAACACAGTAGATAACCAAGGAAGAGATGACACGAGCTATGCACCATACCATCCATAACATAAAACTAGCTAGTTGTTAGACCTGTACAGGTCAATACAGACACACTTCCTCAGTCAATTGACTCAAATACATATTTAGGGGGTATTTTCAATTCTCAAATAAAAAAGCTGAACCGTTTTTTTTACTAGGCCTAATCTAACATTGCCTGAGGGAGACCAACATGTGGTAGTAACAAAGCCACTCCTCGACAACACCTGAAAATTGACTAGTGCCTAATTATTATTATTATTATTTTTGGGGGGGAGGGGGGGGGCTAATTCCGAAATATTTTCATGAGTAACCCAACATGTCACCGACTGTATGCCTCAATAAACATGCAATTTATTGCTGGCTCTTAAACATGATGTAATTATTGATAGCTAGCTAGTTATCTGAAGAAAGTTGACAGTGCCCAGCCAGCTCAGATGATCAGCTGCACACTGAGCAACACTCTCCCTCTCTGACGCCAGAGTCACAAGACTGTTCCTCTCCCTCTCGGCTTGGGAGGAACTGCACAGCCAGACCCCAGTCCCTCAGGCACAGCAGGCAGACATCTTTTGTCCCGCAACACTGGACGACTCACTCACTACCCTGCTGCACAGACGCAGCCACAGCACTGAAATAAAGTCTCATTAACGGCATGCGACAGTGGCTCTTTATTGCCATTGTTGTTTATGAATGAGCCTTGTTGTTGTAGCCTCTCTCTCATGATGATGACGTTTTGAACAGCAGGAGGCACGTGAGAGCAGTGACAGCGATGGTAACTGATACCTTTAATGAAACACTTCGGCGTGCCACTGACACCCTCCACACACACACACACAGAGGGAGCAAGAATGCGGCCGGACAGGACAACAAAGCTGGAGGGATGGAATTCCCTCTGCATGCTGTCACTGCACTGCATTTCCTGTTTGCTCAGCTATAGGCACTGCTGGGACTTTTTCGGGCATTAAGACTCTTCTATCATAGCTTATACAGGCCTAGCAACGTTTTTTCTTTGGAGCTCTTATAGGGGAAAACAACTGTATTGTATTATCTGTGTAAGTGTAATGTGGTCTGTGATAGGCTAATCAATCATCTCAGGTATTGACAATGCAAAGGTGTGGATGATATGTGCGTCTCTCTGCAGTACGCATTATACCGTTTTTGAAGTGAATTGAAATGCAATTCATGAATTTATAAATCCTCACAGTAGAAAACCATTAGCAATATTAAATTTACTTCCTGAATTGAAAACTAAATTGACCTGACCCCTTTGTTTTAATGATTATGTAATAGACACCCATAAACAAATGAAATGAGTATTAACACATAGCCTACTCGTTTCAGTTCACAAGGTGAAGTAGCAACCATTTTATTTAATTTTCATTGACCAAAACACACACACACACACACACACACACACACACACACACACACACACACACACACAGCTGAAACAGGAAAATTACAATTATGAATCAATATGCCAGGAGGACATCCCATTTATCATGCCTTCCATCATTTATGGAGCACTTTTAGGCCAACGTTAATGGCTTGGGGCATATGAATGTCACATAGCTAACAAATCCAATCATAGTGAGGTCTAAACTACGGTAATAGCAGCTGGATGGTAATGCAAGCTGTTGCCAAATGCCGTCTTATTCTTAAAAATAATACATTGTAGGCTTATTCAAACGCATTTAGAAGTGTTCTGTTCATATTAATGATGCATAACGACTGGAACACCCCGCATTTGTAAACAAACCCAGTGTGGATCAAAGAAAGAGATAACATAAAAACAAAACAGACTATTGTTTACCATCTGATCTTTGAAACAGATGCAACATACAGTACACCTCATTTGTACCCTAGTTAATGTGATAGTACAGTAGCAAGATTGTCACGTGACGAATCACGTTCAAGGCAAATTCATCATTGAGAAATGTCCCTTGACTCCAAAACCATATAGGTTGCTCGCTGGCAAGCCAAGGCTAGTAGTGGCATAGCTAACACATAACAGTACCTAGCTAGCTATAGCCAGGACATCGCTCAAAGATCTTAACTCCCCAAAATCAAATCGACTAAACATTTACTACTGTACTAGACAAGGCAGTCAACTTGAGTTAGGTAGCCAGCTAGCTAGTTGGTTAGTTTACTAATGTAAACAAATTCAAAGTTACCGGTAGCTAGTTACCTACACCCCGTTCGAGTAGTGTGGTCGATGTGAAATCATGTTACGGCTGGCTCAGCAGCCGAGAACTTGAGGCAGCTAACTTGATGTTACTAGCTAGCCATGGAAGCCAACTTAGTATCTTATGTGTGTGCAAGCAATACATGGTGATATGACAAGTGTTGTAGGTATTAGTACATTTTTGGGCTTCGTTACAAGCATTGTTTAACATCGTACCATTTACATTTTAAGGCGTTAAAACATATGAGGCTATCTATTATTAGTTATTCCTAGCCAGTTTAAACTCACCCTTCCGACAGGCCTGGATGGTTTGAGCGGAGCAGATAATGTCGTGTGGTTCAACCAATTTTGGACAGGAAGAGTACTGGATTTGGTTTTTCCTGTATTATATTTTCCTTGCACTGATTTCTGATGTTTTTCAAAGTTGTCAACCGATTTGTTGCTTTAGATTGGCTGTGTAGAGCTGTCTAAAATCTCCACCCTTGGACTAACTGAGGCCCAGATTCTCGATTCCCGTACTACAAGCAGATCCCAAAGATGGCGGCCGTGCGTTCCACCACCTCCCTCCGTGAAAAATACGGCGGGGAAATGTGAGGGAAGCTCAGGGAACACCACGAAAACACCCAAACTGAAAGCGACCGCACCCTTGATACCGTCGGAAGAGTGGAGAGGCCTTTTCTTTGAGTGAGAGTAGAAATATGTTCAATATTTCACTGTGTTTATGTTGGGATTCTCTCCCGTCCTCTTCCAATTCAGCCAGTTCCGCCCTATCGCTGTAAACTCCCTCTGACCTATTCATACACAGTCATTGCTCTGATCTAAACGCATGGAGCAGCAAACCTACCAAAACCTCAAGGGGTGGTGACAATACAGTTACTGATCAGCAGACTAAATATTTTATTATGGATAAATAAAATGGCATGACCATAACACAACAAGTACTTGAATCTACAGACACTGTTTTTTTTACAACGTTTCCCCAACATTGCTCAGCATGATGTATCTTTAGAGAACCCAAGGGGATGGAAGAGGGCTTACTGCTGGTCCCCAATGTGATGCAATTGGAGTCATGATAAGGGCAAAATTCATGATGATGTGATTCAATTCAGGGATACATTTAGTAAACATGTCCATGAACATCCCTGTAGTTGGGTTCAATTAGTGCAATTTAGTTTCAGACACAGACTGATACATTATTGGAATATATAACAAATTATGCATATGGTAATAACTAGGCTATTATAGATTGAACATTTGTGAGTTCTACTGTTTTATGTTAACACCCCGAAGAAAAGGACAACAGCCGCCTCCCAAGTCGAGCAGCGTTCTAAGGCCCTGCATCGCAGTGCTTGAGGCGTCACTACAGACCCGGGTTGGATCCCAGGCTGTATCACAGCTGTCTGTGACCGGGAAACCCATGAGGTGACACAATTGGCCCAGCATCATCCAAGTTAGGGAGGGTTTGGCCGGTTGGGATTTCCTTGTCCCATCATGCTCTAACGACTCCTGCAAGCTTACTTCGGTTGCCAGTTGGACTGTGTTTCCTCCGACACATTGGTGCAGTGTGTGAAGAAGCAGTGCGGCTTAGCAGGGTCGTGTTCAGGAGGATGCATGGCTCTCGACCTTCGCCATCCCGAGTCTGTAGGGGAGTTTCAGCGATGGGACAAGACTGTAAGTACCAATTGAACATCACAAAATTGGGGATAAAAAGGGGTAAAAGTAGAAAAAAATATATATATAAGAAAACGAAAACCGCTAACTTATTGTATCAGTGATATTAGTAGGCCTAGTATGATCAGATGACAACAGATCTAGGATAATACTTGTTCTTGGTTTGCTGCTCATGTGTAGGGCATATCATGTTTATGTGTCTGCAACAATTTATAATGAGTTATGATCATATGGCCATATTATAACCCATTATTTCATCCGTGTACATCAGCCTTCACAAATTAGGTTTGTGAAGTCAATGTCTGTACCATTTCACGCAAAAACACCCTAGTGGAGTATTAGGGACTTGTGTAATAACACTGTAATCACACTAGATATTACATATCAAATTAGTATGGAATTGCTTTGTAATTGCATTACAGGCTAATCTAGTTGATCCTACATTAAGAAAACCTTTGTCTTAGACTAACTCATGATTATTGTGACTGTGAAGCAGTAAAAAAAAGCTGCCGACAACTTTCTCTTCTAAACTACAGTGAACCAATTGGTGCTCCAGATAAGCAGCGTATGCTCTTGTTTGGCTCACAACCAGATGGCCAGCCCGACCAATAAGGCTCTTTATCCAAGTGAACAGGAAGCCTTTCAATCCATGTCATGCATTGGAGATACAACAGTGCTGCACTGCTACAGCAGGTTATAATTCTGATGCTAAAGCAAAAAAGGTGATCATGAAGAATACAGTGCTGTATATCAAAGGTGCATCCAGATTAACATAGAGGATTTTGAAAGTTCATTCTATTAAATGTACTCTTTTACAAGAGGATATCATTTAGAATAGAGGCTGGGTGATAGGGCGCTAGATGTAGCCTTTCCAAAGCTTTTCAAGTGTTTGCTAAGAAGAAGAAAAAACTGTGACATTTAAAAAAACTTGAACTCTGTAGTACTTTCCTGCCAAGAATTTCCTTCAAATCATATCTCTGCCCCTGCCCTATAAGGAGTGTGCCTTCCCTCATTTCTCCAAATGGGACATGTGAACTCATGAGATATTTTGCACAGCATTCCATAGGTAACCTGATAATGATGTTGTGACATAGCTAGAAAATGTGAAATGTTTCATAATTGTAACATCCACACTGATATCTATCCAAAATGTACATATCAGAACTATTGATCAAATAATCCTACAGTGTTAGACAAAATGTATTCGCCCTTCGAGGTTATTAGGAAAATGACTGGACAATTTATCAAGAGATAGATAAAGCAGGAACTGATTCCACATTTACTTCATTAATGACAGCAGTCATTTTTTGCGAAAAACAGTAGATGGCACAAGCACCCCTATTTGACCAAAGCACATCGACACTGCGCAAGAAGAAGTTCAAATGCGGACGTGGAATACGTCATCAAAGTTGGCAGGTCGTCGCAAGCTCGTGGAGAAAATGGTGTCTGGTGCAGAACCACTACAGGGCCATCGAGCTGGCGTTTATAAACAAAAAAACAAGGGACATAAACATGGAAAGCATCGGACGAAAGGAGAAATCGAACGGGAGAACAAGGGTAAGTTTGTGATGGAGAAATGTGTCTCTGTCGCTGGTTTTAACCATTGACATGCTGCTTCTTTGCTGCCGAACACGTGCTTTCAAGTTATGTTTCAGAAGATTCTTTATCTGTGGAAACTATACTTTCATGTCATATTTTAAAATACCCGTGTAATGTCACTCGTGTAACATTTTAGCCTTCAAGCCTTGACACATGGTAGCTGATGAAATCAAACGACCATCGTCATTTGCTTGCGATATGAAAGCATTGCACATCACGTTACAATTCAGTAGGTAGACACATTGATGTGTCAAGACTAGTAATTTAACAGTTCCTGGTAGTGTCTGTCTAATCACATCAACAGGTCTGATGACCATTCTCAAAACTCTCCCCTTACATTAGCGGATTAAACTCCACTCGATGGTGAAGGACATTTCTGATGACTCCATCAATGGAGTGGAACAGAAACCAGCCTTTATGGGATCTAGCTCCGACTACATCGATTCATCCAATGTCAAAATAATTAACATTACTTAACGCCTACCGTGTACCCATGTTTGTCCTCTAGTTACGCGCCTTTCTTTATTTGCCGAAATCCATACTTTTTCAATAAACGTTAATCAAATACAACCACTGACTGTTTCCTTGTTGAGATTCAATTGGCATTTGCGCTGAGTTGCCATCTTAGGGCAACAGCAATGAGCATACAGTGGTTGAAATTGATTAACGTTTATTGAAAATGTATAGATTTCAGCAAACAAAGACACAACTACAGAGGACAGACATGGGTACACGGTAAGCATTAAATCATTTACGTTTTTTGAAGTATTGACACTGGGCGAATCAATGTAGTCAGAGCTAGATTCCACAAAGCCTGGTCTCTGGTGGCGTCATCAGATTCTTCCTTAACACTGATCTGTCATTCACCTTTAAATGATGTCATCCCCAACAGGTAGAGTATCGGTGACAGCTCTTACCAAGAAACAGAGGAAAGAGGCGAGAAAGATGGACAAAAGACACAAAGCCAACCAGCTGCGGCGAAATAAGAAGGACCTGGTAAGATACTCTTGCATTTGACACAATGTCACTTTGGAACCACAATGGTATGAATCGGACAAGTTAAAGGTAGACTCAGTGTTATGAAATTCCAACGCGCAGCAACGCAGATATTGAGATGAATGTGATGCAAGACTTTGCATTCACGCAGAGTATCTGCTACAACGTGGTAGCTACGGGACCAAAACAGAAGTTTAAAATAGATGCGCTCTTAGTTGTTGTGGAAACGGCCCAATATTGATATTACTTCATGCATCGCTGAGTCTACCTTTAATGCTATGTGTCACTTCTGTCCTGTCCAGGTCCTGACAGAGAAGCGTCGTCTGGGCAGCAGGGATGGTCCACCCCATCTGGTGGCTGTGATCGCCCTCCATGCAGGTGTGGATGCTGAGGCTGTGACCAGGTTGCTGCGGTGTGAGGGGGCTGGCGGGCTGGTGCGTGAGGAGAACAGTGTGTGTGGGGTCAGTGACAGCTTTGGCTTGGTCATGCCCCGCTTCAAACAGAGGTTCACCTTCCTCCGCCCAGACACAGGTAACTCACCTACTTGGATACTACAATGTGTTTGTGTTGTCAACACTAAAGTTACATAGATAACGACCTGATACTGATTTATAGTTAATGTAAATGCTAGTATAATCCATATGTGGCTGTACAAAACATTTATAAGGGGCATTCTGAATAATTGCTTTGGATAAGTGCCTTACTCAAGGGCACATTGACATATTTTTCACCTAGTTGACTTGGCGATTCAAACCAGTGACCTTTCGGTTACTGGCCTATCGCTCTTAACCGCTAGGCTACCTGCCATCATTCGATGCTGACACTAGTACTTATCCAATAACATTACCTCTGACTGTCCTCCCTCCCTCTCCCTTCTCTCTCTAGCTGACATGCACTCTCTACTGGATGTGGTGAAGGTAGCAGACAGTCTGGTGTTTGTGCTGGACTCTACAGAAGGCTGGGACAGCTATGGAGACCACTGCCTCTCCTGTCTCTTTTCACAGGGGCTACCAGCCTATGGTGAGCTTCCATACAAGCTATCCAAAAAAGATACTCACAGTGCACTGGATTTTGTTCAACTTATCCTCTCCCCTTGCTGATTACCTAAATGTTTAGCAGATTACATACTGTAGATATTATACTGATTATTTTACTCAAAATCTAACTACCCCACCCCTTTTCTCTGCATACACTGTCATCTCTGTCCTATATAACCTCCACTTCTCTCTCCTGTCATCTGTCCTATATAACCTCCACTTCTCTCTCCTGTCATCTGTCCTGTATAACCTCCACTTCTCTCTACTGTCATCTCTGTCCTATATAACCTCCACTTCTCTCTACTGTCATCTCTGTCCTGTATAACCTCCACTTCTCTCTCCTGTCATCTGTCCTGTATAACCTCCACTTCTCTCTCCTGTCATCTCTGTCCTATATAACCTCCACTTCTCTCTCCTGTCATCTCTGTCCTATATAACCTCCACTTCTCTCTCCTGTCATCTCTGTCCTATATAACCTCCACTTCTCTCTCCTGTCATCTCTGTCCTATATAACCTCCACTTCTCTCTCCTGTCATCTCTGTCCTATATAACCTCCACTTCTCTCTCCTGTCATCTCTGTCCTGTATAACCTCCACTTCTCTCTCCTGTCATCTGTCCTGTATAACCTCCACTTCTCTCTCCTGTCATCTGTCCTGTATAACCTCCACTTCTCTCTCCTGTCACCTGTCCTGTATAACCTCCACTTCTCTCTCCTGTCACCTGTCCTGTATAACCTCCACTTCTCTCTCCTGTCACCTGTCCTGTATAACCTCCACTTCTCTCTCCTGTCACCTGTCCTGTATAACCTCCACTTCTCTCTCCTGTCACCTGTCCTGTATAACCTCCACTTCTCTCTCCTGTCACCTGTCCTGTATAACCTCCACTTCTCTCTCCTGTCACCTGTCCTGTATAACCTCCACTTCTCTCTCCTGTCACCTGTCCTGTATAACCTCCACTTCTCTCTCCTGTCACCTGTCCTGTATAACCTCCACTTCTCTCTCCTGTCACCTGTCCTATATAACCTCCACTTCTCTCTCCTGTCACCTGTCCTGTATAACCTCCACTTCTCTCTCCTGTCATCTCTGTCCTGTATAACCTCCACTTCTCTCTCCTGTCATCTCTGTCCTATATAACCTCCCCTTCTCTCTCCTGTCATCTGTCCTGTATAACCTCCACTTCTCTCTCCTGTCATCTCTGTCCTGTATAACCTCCACTTCTCTCTCCTGTCATCTCTGTCCTATATAACCTCCACTTCTCTCTCCTGTCATCTCTGTCCTATATAACCTCCACTTCTCTCTCCTGTCATCTCTGTCCTATATAACCTCCACTTCTCTCTCCTGTCATCTCTGTCCTATATAACCTCCACTTCTCTCTCCTGTCATCTCTGTCCTATATAACCTCCACTTCTCTCTCCTGTCATCTCTGTCCTGTATAACCTCCTTCTCTCTCCTGTCACCTGTCCTGTATAACCTCCACTTCTCTCTCCTGTCACCTGTCCTGTATAACCTCCACTTCTCTCTCCTGTCACCTGTCCTGTATAACCTCCACTTCTCTCTCCTGTCACCTGTCCTATATAACCTCCACTTCTCTCTCCTGTCATCTGTCCTATATAACCTCCACTTCTCTCCCCTGTCACCTGTCCTGTATAACCTCCACTTCTCTCTCCTGTCACCTGTCCTGTATAACCTCCACTTCTCTCTCCTGTCACCTGTCCTGTATAACCTCCACTTCTCTCTCCTGTCACCTGTCCTGTATAACCTCCACTTCTCTCTCCTGTCACCTGTCCTGTATAACCTCCACTTCTCTCTCCTGTCACCTGTCCTGTATAACCTCCACTTCTCTCTCCTGTCATCTGTCCTGTATAACCTCCACTTCTCTCTCCTGTCATCTCTGTCCTATATAACCTCCACTTCTCTCTCCTGTCATCTCTGTCCTGTATAACCTCCACTTCTCTCTCCTGTCATCTCTGTCCTATATAACCTCCACTTCTCTCTCCTGTCATCTCTGTCCTGTATAACCTCCACTTCTCTCTCCTGTCATCTGTCCTATATAACCTCCACTTCTCTCTCCTGTCACCTGTCCTGTATAACCTCCACTTCTCTCTCCTGTCATCTCTGTCCTGTATAACCTCCACTTCTCTCTCCTGTCACCTGTCCTGTATAACCTCCACTTCTCTCTCCTGTCACCTGTCCTGTATAACCTCCACTTCTCTCTCCTGTCACCTGTCCTGTATAACCTCCACTTCTCTCTCCTGTCACCTGTCCTATATAACCTCCACTTCTCTCTCCTGTCACCTGTCCTATATAACCTCCACTTCTCTCTCCTGTCATCTGTCCTATATAACCTCCACTTCTCTCCCCCAGCTCTGGTGTGTCAAGGTGTTTCAGACCTGGCAGTGAAGAAGCGTGTGGACTCACGGCGGGCGCTGGCCAAGATATCTGAAATCCGCTTCCCTGGGGCGCGCCTCTTCCCCCTGGACTCAGACCAGGACGCCACACTGATGCTAAGACACCTGGGAGCACAGAGGCAGAGGAGGCTGGGCTTCCGCTCCCGTCGGCCTCACCTCCTGGCCCAGCAGGTCTCCTACACCCCCAACAGCTCTGAGGGGAGTGGGGGAGCCCCCACGGGCCTAGGGACCCTGCGTGTATCTGGGTATGTGCGAGGGTGCCCTCTGCAGGTGGACAGGCTGGTGCACATCTCTGGATTTGGAGACTTCCTGCTCAGTCAGATCGATGCTCCCATAGACCCCCTTCCCCTCAACTCTATGACTCCTCGCCCTGCCAAGCCAGGGAAGGAAGGAGATGTAGACATGCAGGTGGGTCTCACAAAATCAAGTCACATTTATTTATGAAGTCCTTTTTACATCAGAAGATGATGCAAAGTGCTTATACAGAAACCCAGCCTAAAACCCAAAACGGCAAGCAATGCAGATGTAGAAGTATGGTGGCTAGGAAAAACTTCCCAGAAAGTCAGGAACCTAGGAAGAAACCTAGAGAGGAACCAGGCTCTGAGGGGTGGCCAGTCCTCTTCTAGCTGAGATTTTATAAGAGAGTTCTTCAAGATGTTCAAACGTTCATAGATGACCAGCAGGGTCAAATAATAATCAGTAGTTGTAGAGGGTGCAATAGGTGAGCACCTCAGGAGTAAATGTCAGTTGTCTTTTCATACCTGAGCATTCAGAGGTTGAGGCTGCAGGTGCAGTAGAGAGAGAGTGGAAAACAGCAGGTCCTGGACAAGGTAGCACATCTGGTGAACAGGTCACGGTTCCGAAGGCAGAAGAGTTGATACTGGAGCAGCAGCACCTGGGGGACAGGAACAGCCAGGAGTCATCAGGCCAGGTAGGCCTGAGGCATTGTCCTAGGGCTGAGGTCCTCCAGAAGGGGAGAGAGAATTAGAGGGAGCATACTTAAATTCACATGGTACACCAGATAAGACAGGAGAATTACACCAGATATAACAGACTGACCCTAGCCCCCCGGCACATAGACTATTGCGGCATAAATAGAGGCTGAGGCGTGGATTCTTTGGACACTGTGGCCCTGTCCGACGATACCCCCGGACAGGGCCAACCAGGCAGGATATAATCACCCACTTATCCAAAGCAAAGCCCCCACACCACTAGAGGGATATCAACAGACCACCTGCTGTTTTCTACTCTGAGACAAGGCTGAGTATAACCCACAAAGATCTCCTTCGCACGAACCCGAGGGGGTGCAAAACCGGACAGGAAGATCGCGTCAGTGACTCAACCCACTGAAGTGACGCACCCCTCCTAGGGACGGCATAGAAGAGCACTAGAAAGCCAGTGACTCAGCCCCCGTAATAGGGTTAGAGACAGAGAATCCCAGTGGAGAGAGGGGAGCCGGCCAGGCAGAGAGCAAGGGTGGTTCGTTGCTCCAGTGCCTTGCCCTTCACCTTCACACCCTTGGGCCAGTCTACACTCAATCATAGGACTTACTGAAGAGATGAGTTTTCAATAAAGACTTAAAGGTTGAGACCGAGTCTGCATCTCTCACATGGATAGGCAGACCATTCCATAAAAATGTAGCTCTATATGAGAAACCCCTGCCTCCAGCTGTTTGCTTAGAAATTCTAGGGACAATGAGGCCTGCGTCTTGTGAATGTAGCGTACGTGTAGGTATGTACGGCAGGACCAAATCTGTGAGATAGGTAGGAGCAAGTCCAGGTTTGCTTTGTAGGTTAGCAGTAAAACCTTGAAATCAGCCTTAGCCTTAACAGGAAGTCAGTGTAGAGGCAAGCATTGGAGTTATATGCTATTATTATTTTTGGTTCTTGTCAGGATTCTAGCAACGGTATCTAGCACTAACTGAAGTTTATTTCATGCTTTGTCCAGGTAGCTGGAGAGTAGAGCATTGTGGTAGTCTAATCTACAAGTGTCAAAAACATGGATTAGTTTTTCTATGTCATTATTGGAAGATGGTCACCGCTCATCACTGGCTGATATCATTACATTGAAAATTGACAGTGATTTAATGAATAATTTACCAACTATAGTTAAGACATTTATCAGCTCTGCTTCTGCTCGTTGACAGTCGGTGCTCTCTGTGTTTCAGGATGGTGGTGTTGATGAGGTGGCGTCAGTGCGGGTGCTGATGAAGGCAGACCCAGCTCGCAGGGAGAGTCTGCAGGCCGAGGCAGAGGTAGACCCCATGGATGGAGAGCAGACCTGGCCCACTGATACTGAACTGCTGGAGGCTGAAGGTAAAGGGAGAGAGCGGGCTGAGTTATAGAGGGTCGTTACATTGAATTACATGATAGATCTATGATCGCGGTGCTCTTGTTGGCATCCAATGTATGGGTACTTTGAACCGGTTCATGTCAACACATTGAATTTATTATTGTCTCTGGGTTTACAATGTAATAAACCTCTCTAATAAATGTTCTCCTTCCCTCAGAGGCCAGAAAGAGCAAGCGTGTAATGAAGGTGCCGAAGGGGACATCAGACTACCAGGCCACGTGGATTGTGGATGAGGAGGATGAGAATGGCGAGGAGAATGAAGAGAGTACTGACGATGAGGATGATGAGGATTCGATGATGGAGGAGTCCATAGATGGAGAGGACCTTGACTCTCAGGTGGTGAGTAGTGAGTCCACTCCACTGCCTGGGACACTGACACTGATATGTTTTTCTGGCCGGTATAGCATTAGTTTCAAGTTGTCACTTGCACAAGTACAGTGAAAGGCTTTTTTTGCAAGTTCTAAACCCAGCAATGCAGTAATCCACATAAATGTAATACTAAAAATAACAAGGTAGAACAAAAACACATGAGAAATAAAAACACAAAGTAAGAAGCTATATACAAGGTCAGTTCCAATGCCATATTTAGAATGTGCAGGGATACTGGAGTGATAGAGGAAGATATGTGTAGGGGTAAGATGACTAGGCATCAGGATGTTTGTGTGTGTGTCGAGTCTGTATGAATGTGTGCATGTTATGTGTAGGGTCCTGTCAGTGTTCATAGAGACGGTGCAAAAATAAATACAAGGGTCAACTCAGTCCGTGTAGCCATTAATACAAAAGAAAGAGCGACAACTGTTGTGCTGACATCCTGTCCCAAGGCATTGGGTGCACTGCTAATGTGTTTCTTTACCCTCTGCCTGTTGCCGTGGCAACAGTGAAACCATTAAAGGAGAGGTCTAAGGAGAAGAGGGTGATACGTTGGTAGTCTGAGTTGATTGTTGAGACGTCTGAACTGATGTGGGGTGATTCAGGAGGAAGCAGCTCGGACAGGACAGGGATTGGTGGGGGGAAAGTGGCAAACACTTCAGTTGGGGATGGAACGGAGTATACGTGACCCGTGGTTAGTGCACAGTGTGGCGCAGCACCACTGTTTGTTTTCACAGTGTCTGCCTCTGGGCTGTAGTGCCAGGCCGCTCACCGTGGCAACAATAGTGTTTTGGAGCAGGGGTCCCGAGAGAAGCCTCCTGACTTCCTGCTCCGCGGACACAACTTCCTGTCTGGACCAGGAGAGGGGACAGCATTTATTTATAACAGCACTGCTTGAAAGAAGGGGGTAAATTCTGCTATGGTCAAACGTTCCGCTACATCTATTTTCTTGAATTTTTATTAGCATGTGTTTGATGTCGGGGTTAGACAGGATATACCATCTAGATGTTAACAATGGAGGAAATGGTGCTGGGGTTGATCAGGATTATTATTGCAGCTGGGATTGTTCTGAAGGTTGTGAATCAGCCCCATGCAGTGTGGACCCCCCCCATGTATCTCTTGCTTATTGTAATGCCACTTCCAGTAGAACCACTTGTACACTTTTTCTAACTTCATTACTGGGAATTAGGTTGATAAATACTATGAAGGCCTTGTCTTGAATCTCATTAAGACCGTTGTTCACATTACATATGATGTAGAGGTATATAGCTCTGCAGTAGAAACTTGTGATGGTCCTCCCATAACTGCTTTACCTATTCCAGAACATCCCGCTATAGGATAGGTAAAGAAAACACCTCTGGAAGTCAAGATGGAAGGATTGTCGTCCCTCCCAAATGTAATATTAGACTATTGGGCTGCTAACCTCCGTGCTGTTACGTTTTGGCTGGATGACACCTCCGTCATCCAGCTGGCTTCGTATGGAGCGTGAGGAGTGTCACGCCTTCTATTGGCGCTGTGATTTTGTCGCCTGTCAATTTGAACATGTCACTTTACAGTAACAGTCCTATTATACACAGCACATTCTGAATCTGGAAGCAAATGAAGGTCCGTTTTGACCTTAGACCCATATCATTCATGCTCCCTGTTGTCAGGAATCCCTCATTTGCCCCCTCAAACCTTGAAAATACCTTTGAGCGATGGGGAGAGCTAGGGATCAATACCATAGGGGATCTATATATAGAAGGGGCCTTTGCCTCCTTTGATTTGCTGAGGGAAACCTGTAATCTTCCCGGAATTAATTTTTTCAGATACCTACAGATTAGAGACTGTTCAAATAAAGTTTGTCACATGTGCCAAATACAACAGTTGTAGACCGTACAGTGAAATGCTTACTTACAAGCCCTTAATCAACAACGCAGTTAAGAAAAAGTGTTAAGTAATATAATTAAGGAGCAGCAGTGAAATAACAGTAGCAAGGCTATATACCGGGGGCACCGGAACCGAGTCAATGTGTGGGGGCACCGGTTAGTCGAGGTAATTGAGGTAATATGTACATGTAGGTAGAGTTATTAAAGTGACTATGCACAGATAAAACTGTGAGTAACAGCAGTGTAAAGGGGGGGGGGGGGGCAGCAATGCAAAAATGCAAATAGTCTGGATAGCCATTTGATTAGCTGTTCAGGAGTCTTATTGCTTGGGGGTAGAAGCTGTTTAGGTCCAAAAGGCTTCTTGACTTGGCGCTCCGATACCGCTTGCCATGCGGTAGCAGAGGGAACAGTCTATTTCTAGGGTGGCTGGAGTCTTTGACAATTTTTACGGCCTTCCTCTGACACCACCTGGTATAGAGGTCCTGGATGGCAGGAAGCTTGGCCCCAGTGATGTACTTGGCCGTTCGCACTACCTTCTGTAGCGCCTTGCGGTCGGAGGCCGAGCAGTTGTCATACCAGGCAGTGACGCAATGAGTCAGGATGCTCTCGATGGTGCAGCTGTAGAACCTTTTGAGGATTTGAGGACCCATGAAAAATCTTTTCCGTTTCCTGAGGGGGAATAGGCTTTGTTGTGTCCTCTGACTGTCTTGGTGTGTTGGGACTATGATAGTTTGTTGGTGATGTGGACGCCAAGGAACTTGAAGCTCTCAACCTGCTGCACTACAGCCCTGTCGATGAGATTCCTCCGATGGCATTGATGAGTACACCACATCAGTCATTGGCTTCATCAATAAGTGCATCGATGACGTCGTCCCCACAGTGACCATACTTACATACCCCAACCAGAAGCAATGGATTACAGGCAACATCCGCACTGAACTAAAGGCTAGAGCTGCCCCTTTAAAGGAGCGGGACTCTAACCTGGATGCTTATAAGAAATTCCGCTATGCCCTCCGACAAACCATCAAACAGGCAAAGTGTCAATACAGGACGAAGACCGAATCATACTACACCGGCTCTGACCCTCGTCGGATGTGTCAGGGCTTGCAAAACATTACAGACTACAAAGGGAAGCACAGACGAGAGCTGCCCAGTGAGACGAGCCTACCAGACGGGCTAAACTACTTCTATGCTCGCTTCGATGCAAATAACATTGAAACATGCATGAGAGCACCAGCTGTTCCGGAAGACTGATCACGCTCTCCACAGCAGATGTGAGTAAGACCTTTAAAAAGGTCAACATTCACAACGCTGCAGGGCCAGACAGATTACCAGGACGTATACTACAATCATGCACTGACCAACTGGCAAGTGTCTGCACTGACATTTTAAACCTCTCCCTGTCCGAGTCTGTAATACCAAGATGTTTTAAGCAGACCACAATAGTCCCTGTGCCCAAGAACACCAAGGTAACCTGCCTAAATGATTACTGACCTGTAGCATTCACGTCTGTAGCCATGAAGTGCTTTGAAAGGCTTACATCAACACCATTGTCCCAGAAACCCTAGACCCTCTCCAATTTGCATACCACCCCAACAGATCCACAGATGATGCAATCTCTACTGCACTCCACACTGCTCTTTCCCACCTGGACAAAAGGAACACCTATGTGAGAATGCTATTCATTGACTACAGCTCAGCGTTCACCATAGTGCCCTCAAAGCTCATCACTAAGCTAAGGTCCCTGGGACTAAACACCTCCCCTGCAACTGGATCCTGGACTCCCTGACGGGCCACCCCCAGGTGAGGACGGCCCGCCACGCTGAGACTCAACATAGGGGCCCCTCAGGGGTGCGTGCTCAGTCCCCTCCTGTACTCCATGTTCACTCATGATTGCACAGCCAGGCACGACTCCAACACCATCAAGTTTGCTGCTGTGGTAGGCCTGATCACGACAACGAGACAGCCTATGGGGAGGAGGTCAGAGACCTGGCCATGTGGTGCCAGTACAACAACCTCTCCCTCAGCGTGATCAAGACAAAGGAGATGACTGAACTACAGGAAAAAGAGGACTGAGCACGCACCCATTCTCATTGACAGGGCTGCAGTGGAGCAGGTTGAGAGCTTCAAGTTCCTTGGTCCACATCACCAACAAACTGACATGGTCCAAGCACACCAAGACAGTCATGACGAGTGCACAACAAAACCTATTCCCACTCAGGAGACTGAAAAGATTTGGCATGGGTCCACAGATCCTCAAAGGTTCTACAGTTGCACCATCGAGAGCATCTTGACTGGTTGCATCATTGCCTGGTATGGCAACTGCTCGGCCTCTAACCTCAAGGCACTACAGAGGGTAGTGCATATGATACAGTACATCACTGGGGCCAAGCTTCCTGCCATCCAGGACCTCTATACCAGGCGATGTCAGAGGAAAGCCCTAAAAATTGTCAGACTCCAGCCACCCCAGTCAGACTGTTCTCTCTTACCGCACGGCAAGCGGTACCGGAACACCAGTCTAGGTCCAAGAGGCTTCTAAACAGCTTCTACCCCCAAGCCATTAGACTCCTGAACGTCTAATCAAATGGCTACCCAGACTATTTGCATTGCCCCCCTCTCCCCCTCTTTACACCACTGCTACTCTGTTGTCATCTATGTATAGTCACTTTAATAACTCTACCTACATGTACATACTACCTCAACTAACTGGTGCCCCCTCACATTGACTCTGTACCGGTACCCCCCTGTATATAGTCTCGCTATTGTTTTACTGCTGCTCTTTAATTACTTGTTACTTTTATTTCTTATCTGTATTTTTTGAAACTGCATTGTTGGTTGGGGGCTCGTAGATAAGCATTTCACTGTAAGGTCTACCTACAACACCTGTTTTATTCGGCGCATGTGACTTTTTTTTTTTCTTTTTTTTTTGGTGCGGTGTACTCCAATGTCATCGGAAGAATTCCGGGACATATTCCAGTCTGTGCTAGTAAAACAGTCCTGTAGTTTAGCGTCTGCTTCATCTGACCACTTATTTATTGACTGAGTCACTGGTGCTTCCTGCTTTAGTTTTTGCTTGCTAGCAGGAATCAGGAGGATAGAATTATGGTCTGCATAAAAAACATCTTCCTACATTTGGAAATGCTAAACCTTCCATGTTTAACGGATGCATCAAATTTGTCCCACCTCAGGCAAACGGATATCATCTGAAACTTTTCTATATGTTAGCACACCTTCTACAGATGCCATTAAGGCAAAATGGGAGGAAGAGCTAGGCACTGACATTTCTGTAGCAGACTGAGAAGATTGCTGATGAAGGGGAAATCGATAGTTACATATCACGATATCGTATCGACAAAATCGCAGTATTATTTTTGCGTTAGTTGGCTGTACCTGCACCAAAACTACAGTATTTTTTCCCCCCTTCGTAGCTTGTTCTCCATCTTCTTTTTAAAGGAGACAATATTTCAGCGCTTATTTCCATGACTGATCAACTCATTTTCTCATTGCTCTCTTGTCCCTCTTCAGCAGACATATGGTGGGCAATATGTTTGGAACATCGAATTGCAATAAAGTCAGTATCGATCCGCAATACCTATCGTATCGGCGCCTAAGTATCGCGATAATATCGCATTGTGAGGTGCCTGGCAATTCCCAGCTCTAGTAGAAACTTCCTGTCTTTTACTGTTTGGTTTAGGATGCTGCCTCAGGTGGTGGCTCTGATGAGGAGGAGGAGGAGCTGAATTCCACATCGGACAAGGGTGGAGCAGACCAGCGCTATGATGAGCACATGGACGAGGTGGAGGAAGGGGAGGGGTTAAAACGATACCGGGAGGCTCGGGCCAATGAGATGTTCCCAGATGAAGTGGACACCCCTCTAGACCAATCGGCTAAGAACAGGTAAGGGCATGACTATCATATCTTCTACCACCAAACACAGTGGTCCCTTACTTCTCCTTCAGTACTGTACAGGACCCTCTGCTCTCAGTGTGGGCTACAACACAGAGGGGCTGTCTAAGCAGAAACATTCAACCGATCCATGACATGCAACATCAACCCATGGCTCACACACAGGTAACTGCCAAAATAAAGGGAACGCCAACAGAAAGTGTCTCAATAGGTCATTTGGCCGCCAGAGCGGCTTCAGTGCACCTTGGCATAACTGTATGGAGGAATGCGACACCATTCTTCCACAAAAAAATCAGTAATTTGGTGTTTTGTTGATGGTGGTGGAAAACGCTATCTCAAGGCACCGCTCCAGGATCTCCGGTAAGTGTTCAATTGGGTTGAGATCTGGTGACTGAGACACACACACACACACTTTAAACCCCCTATTCCCTGAGGTGGGAGGAATTCACCAAACATGTCAAACATCTGGTCTATTATATATGACAATGCCGTTAACGCCCAAACTTTACTTTCCAGGATGATTGGCCCAGCGTAATTACTTAGCTATACGCTGACGTTGCTAATTTCCTGTGTGCTCAGGTTCCAGCGTTACAGGGGCCTGAAGAGTTTCCGCTCCTCCCCCTGGGACCCCTTGGAGAACCTGCCTGCAGACTACTCCCGCATCTTCCAGTTTCAGAGCTTTGAGCGCACACGCCGCCGCGTACTGGCTGAGGCTGCGCAGGAGGAAGAGGGGGCCATGGTAAGAGGCTGGCTTGTTTGTCTGTGACATCCTGTTTCAACCCTGTCCCCTCTCGGTGTCCCCAATCTATTTACTCTGCTCTGCTCTCTAGGTGGGCTGGTATGTGACCCTCCATGTAGTGGATGTTCCCCCCACGGTGATGGAGAGTGTCCAGGCAGGCAGGCCTCTGGTGCTGGTCTCCTTACTGCCACATGAACAGAAGGTATACTGTATTGGAATACTCCTGAATTATTGTGTACTTAGTGTCTTCAGTCTAAAAGTTAAGAATTGTAACCCATTTCTGTTGTTAAATATGTTGGTGTAAACAAACTACAGAGGGGGGGGGGGGGGGGGGGGGGAATTGTAAACTATTACATAAGTATGTAAACCTCCAACTTCAACTAATATATATACACTGCTCAAAAACATAAAGGGAACACTTAAACAACATAATGTAACTCCAAGTCAATCACACTTCTGTGAAATCAAACTGTCCACTTAGGAAGCAACACTGATTGACAATAAATTTCACATGCTGTTGTGCAAATGGAATAGACAAAAGGTGGAAATTATAGGCAATTAGTAAGACACCCCCAAAAAAGGAATGGTTCTGCAGGTGGTGACCACAGACCACTTCTCAGTTCCTATGCTTCCTGGCTGATGTTTTGGTCACTTTTGAATGCTGGCGGTGCTCTCACTCTAGTGGTAGCATGAGACGGAGTCTACAACCCACACAATTGGCTCAGGTAGTGCAGCTCATCCAGGATGGCACATCAATGCGAGCTGTGGGAAAAAGGTTTGCTGTGTCTGTCAGCGTAGTGTCCAGAGCATGGAGGCGCTACCAGGAGACAGGCCAGTACATCAGGAGACGTGGAGGAGGCCGTAGGAGGGCAACAACCCAGCAGCAGGACCGCTACCTCCGCCTTTGTGCAAGGAGGTGCACTGCCAGAGCCCTGCAAAATGACCTCCAGCAGGCCACAAATGTGCATGTGTCTGCTCAAACGGTCAGAAACAGACTCCATGAGGGTGGTATGAGGGCCCGACGTCCACAGGTGGGGGTTGTGCTTACAGCCCAACACCGTGCAGGACAATTGGCATTTGCCAGAGAACACCAAGATTGGCAAATTCGCCACTGGCGCCCTGTGCTCTTCACAGATGAGAGCAGGTTCACCCTGAGCACATGAGCACATGTGACAGACGTGACAGAGTCTGGAGACGCCGTGGAGAACGTTCTCGCTGCCTGCAACATCCTCCAGCATGACCGGTTTGGCGGTGGGTCAGTCATGGTGTGGGGTGGCATTTCTTTGTGGGGCCGCACAGCCCTCCATGTGCTCACCAGAGGTAGCCTGACTGCCATTAGGTACCGAGATGAGATACTCAGACCCCTTGTGAGACCATATGCTGACACATGCACATTTGTGGCCTGCTGGAGGTCATTTTGCAGGGCTCTGGCAGTGCACCTCCTTGCACAAAGGCGGAGGTAGCGGTCCTGCTGCTGGGTTGTTGCCCTCCTACGGTCTCCTCCACGTCTCCTGATGTACTGGCCTGTCTCCTGGTAGCGCCTCCATGCTCTGGACACTACGCTGACAGACACAGCAAACCTTTTTCCCACAGCTCGCATTGATGTGCCATCCTGGATGAGCTGCACTACCTGAGCCAATTGTGTGGGTTGTAGACTCCGTCTCATGCTACCACTAGAGTGAGAGCACCGCCAGCATTCAAAAGTGACCAAAACATCAGCCAGGAAGCATAGGAACTGAGAAGTGGTCTGTGGTCACCACCTGCAGAACCATTCCTTTTTTGGGGGTGTCTTACTAATTGCCTATAATTTCCACCTTTTGTCTATTCCATTTGCACAACAGCATGTGAAATTTATTGTCAATCAGTGTTGCTTCCTAAGTGGACAGTTTGATTTCACAGAAGTGTGATTGACTTGGAGTTACATTGTGTTGTTTAAGTGTTCCCTTTATTTTTTTGAGCAGTGTATTTGGCTAAGGTACATGTAAACTTCCGACTTCAACTGTGTGTGTAATATATCACACACACACAAACACACGACCATGTATGTGGACACTTGCTTGTCAAACATCTCATTCACAAATCATGGGGATTAATATGGAGTTGGTCCCCCCTTTGCTGCTGTAACAGCCTCCACTCTTCTGGGAAGGGGTTTCAACTAGATGTTGGGACATTGCTGTGGAGACTTGTTTCCTTTCAACCACAAGCGTTAGTGAGGTCGGGCACTGATGTTGGGAGATTAGGCCTGGCTCGCAGTCGACGTTCCAATTCATCCCAAAGGTGTTCGATGTAGTTGAGGCCGGGCTGTGTGCTGGCCAGTCAAATTCTTCCACACCCATCTCGACAAACCATTTCTGTATGGGCCTCGCTTTGTGCACGGGGGTATTGTCTTGCAGAAACAGCAAAGGTCCTTCCCCATAAAGTTGGAAGCACAGAATTGTCTAGAATGTCATTGTATACTGTAGAGTTAAGGTTTCCCTTCACTTTAACTAAGGGGCCTAGCCCGAACCATGAAAAACAGCTTCAGACCATTTCCTCCTCCACCAAACTTTACAGTTGGCACTATGCATTCAGGTAGGTAGCGTTCTCCTGGCATCCGCCAAACCCAGACGGTGAAATGTGATCCATCACTCCAGAGAATGTTTCCACAGCTCCAGAGTCCAATGGCGATGAGCTTTACACCACTCCAGCTGACGCTTGGCATTGTGCGTGGAGATCTTAGGCTTGTGTGTGGCTGGTCAGCCATATAAACCCATTTCATGAAGCTCCCAACGAACAGTTCTGTGCTGACGTTGCTTCCAGAGGCAGTTTGGAACTCGGTAGTGAGTCTTTTAACCGAGGACAGTTGATTTTATGCCCTACAGCTTTCAGCAGTCCTGTTCTGTGAGCTTGTGTGGTTTACCACTTCGTGGCTGAGCCATTGTTGCTCCTAGATGTTTCTACTTCACAAATACACCACAAAAAAAGAAATGCACTTAGTTTACCCTGCTAGAGCCGTGCCGGTCGACGTTTGATAAATTGACTTGTTGTGAAGGTTGCATTCTATGACTGTCACATTTAAATTCACTGAACTCTTCTGTACAGGCCATTCTACTGCCAATGTTTGTCTATGGAGATTGCATGGCGGTGTGCTCAAATTTTATACACCTGTCAGCAATGGGTGCGGCTGAAATAGCCGGATCCACTAATTTGAAGGGGTGTCCACATACGTTTGGCTGTAGTATGTCTATATACAGTGCCTTCGTAAAGTATTCAGACCCTTTGACTTTTTCCACATTTTGTTATGTTACAGCCTTATTCTAAAATTGATTAAATATTTTATTTTTATTATGTTTACTAATTTATTAAAAAATAAAAAACGTATCACATTTACATAAGTATTCAGACCTTTTACTCAGTACTTTGTTGAAGCACCTTTGGCAGCGATTACAGCATCGAGTCTTCTTTGGTATGACGCTACAAGCTTGGCACACCTGTATTAGGGGAGTTTCTCCCATTTCTTCTCTGCAGATTCTCTCAAGCTCGGTCAGGTTGGATGGGGAGCGTTGCTGCACAGCTATTTTCAGGTCTCTCCAGAGATGTTTGATCGGTTTAAAGTCTAGTCTCAGGCTGGGCCACTCAAAGGACTCATACATTGTCTTGGCTGTGTGCTTAGGATTGTTGTACTGTTGGAAGGAGAACCTTCGCCCCAGTCTGAGGTCCTGAGCTCTCTGGTGCAGGTTTATCAAGGATCTGTCTGTACTTAATCCTGACTAGTCTCCCAGTCCCTGCCGCTCAAAAACATCCCCACAGCATGATGTTGCAACCACAATGCTTCACCGTAGGGATGGTACCAGGTTTCCTCCAGACGTGACTCTTAGCGTTCAGACAAAAGAGTTCAATCTTGGTTACATCAGACCAGAGAATGGTCAGTCTTTAGGTGCCTTTTGGCAAACTCCAAGTGGGCTGTCGTGCCTTTTACTGAGGAGTGGCTTCCATCTGGCCACTCTACCATAAAGGCCTGATTGGTGGAGTGCTACAGAGATGGTTGTCCTTCTGAAAGGTTCTCCCATCTCCACAGAGGATCTCTAGACCTCTGTCAGTGACCATCGGGTTCTTGGCCAAGGCCCTTCTCCCCGATTGCTCACTTTGGCCGGATGGCCAGTTCTAGGAAGAGTCTCAGTGGTTACAAACTTCTTCCATTCAAGAATGATGGAGGCCACGGTGTTCTTGGACTTTCAATGCTCAGAAATGTTTTGGTACCCTTGCCCAGATCACAATCCTGTCTCAGAGCTCTAGGGACACTTCCTTTGACCTCGTGGCTTGGTTTTTGCTCTTACATGCACTGTCAACTATGGAACCTTTAGCTAGACATGTATGTGCCTTTCCAAATCATGTCCAATCAATTGAATTTACAACAGGTGGACTCCAAGTTGTAGAAACATCTCAAGGATGATCAATGGAAACACGATGCACCTGAGCTCAATTTAGAGTCTCATAGTAAAACGTCTGAATACGTATGTAAATAAGTTTTATTATTTTTAATACATTTGCAAAAATGTCTAACTTTTCTCTGTCATTATGGGGTATTGTGTGCCGAATACTGAAAGTATAATATTTAATCAATTTTAGAATAAGGCTAATATAACAAAATGTGTAAAAAGTCAAGGGGTCTGAATACTTCCCGTATTTATAAATCTATTGTAACAACTCTAGCTAATGGTTTTAACACTATAGTTCATTAGAAACTATTCTTCCAGCTCCTTACCATTTGGTTGCCTTCCATCCTCTGATCAGATGTCAGTGATGCACATGCTGGTGAGGAGACACCCCAGCAACACAGACCCTATCAAGTCTAAAGAGGAGCTGGTGTTCCACTGTGGATTCAGGAGGTTCAGGGCCTGCCCCATCTTCTCCCAGCACACATCAGGTAGGGGAACCTGTCTAAACAGCACAATTTATGTCTTGAACAAAATTGAAGGAAAAGTATGGCAAATATGCTGACATTCTGTGGGATTGGAGTATTGTTTTGGCTTGTTATACAACCATTTGTTTGTCTAGTCAGTGTTGGGCTTGGTGTTGTATCTAACCTGTGATTGGCTCTCTCTCTCCAGCCGACAAGCACAAGCTGGAGCGTTTCCTTCGTGCTGACGCCCCCACGGTGGTTTCTGTTTACGCCCCCATCACATTCCCCACCGCTGGGGTACTGCTCTTCAAACAGAGGGAGGATGGTAAGGGCCTGGATAGTGATGTTTGGCTGACTTAGTATTTCTCTACCCGTTTAAGGATGGGGCAGGACAGAGGAACACACTGTCTCTACCTGTATCTCTCTCCTGTTCTCTGTCTGTATTTGAGCCGGTATCTCTTGTTCTCTCCCTCAGGCATGCAGGACCTGGTGGGTACAGGAAGTCTGCTGAGCTGTGACCCCCAGCGTGTGGTGCTGAAGAGGATCGTGTTGAGTGGACACCCCTTCAAGATCAACCGCCGATCCGCTGTCTGCAGATACATGTTCTTCAACAGGGGTGAGGGGGCACTGAGCTGAGCACTGCATGTTTCCCAATAATAACCACATAACTTCTGTCTGACTAGGGCCCATAGGGTGCACTATATAGAGAATAGGTCCCTTTTGGCCCAAATCGTCTGTCGTAATGTGGAAAGGAAATAGCTCTGACTTACCTGTGGTTTTCATTATTTATTTTCATGTTAACTGACCTCTGTGCTCCTTTCTCTCTGATAGACGACATCCTGTGGTTTAAGCCTGTTGAGCTGAGAACCAAGTGGGGCCGGAGAGGACACATCAAGGAGGCACTAGGTACGGAGAAAACCTAAACATTGTCAATACTGTTTAGTGACATGAAACAATGTGTTGCCTTCATTGGACAATTGTGTGACTACCTTACCTAAACCTGTGTGTGGGTATGTTTTGCTCCCGGGTGGCGCAGTGGTCTAGGGCACTGCATCGCAGCGCTAGCTGCGCCACCAGAGTCTCTGCGTTCACGCCCAGGCTCTGTCACAGCCGGCCGCAACCGGGAGGTCCGTGGGGCGACGCACAATTGGCTTAGCGTCGTCCGGGTTAGGGAGGGTTTGGCTGGTAGGGATATCCTTGTCTCAGTATGTAAAATGTTATAAAATGTATGCACTCTACTGTAAGTCGCACTGGATAAGAGCGTCTGCTAAACGACTAAAATGTCAAATGTAAATGTTTTTCAGGTACTCATGGACACATGAAGTGTGTATTTGACAGCCAGATGCGGTCTCAGGATACTGTCATGATGAACCTGTATAAGAGGGTCTATCCTCGCTGGACGTATGACCCCTATGTGCCTTTGCCCCTGCCCTGGGTCAAGGGGGAAGGGACTCAAGTGCCAGATGATTTTGACATGGAGTAGGTGGTGGTCTGTTGCAAGAGGTGTGTTGAAGTCTGTAGAGAGTTGCATGGACTGTGGTGATTACATTTTCACTCCAATAGATGGATTGTAATGTGTATTTAATAAAACCAATTAGACAAAAATCACTTGTTTCTTTATTTCTTTGGAAAATGTCCTTGTGGTTCAGTTTTTTTCCTGGCCATTAGATGGCAGCAGTGTATAAGAGGAAACAGGCTCTTTGTTGCAGTGACTAACGGTGGAACTTAACTCACTGATTTATATGAGTGCCATGCACTGTTATGTACCTGTACTAAAAAACACTAACTTGATCAAACATGAAGACAATGTTGAGGCATAATCAGAGAGCGCATGTTCAGATCAATACTGTTTTACAGATTCCATTCTCAATTTCAACATGTTTCGCACATGAATTACACAAATTGAAAATCTGAGCAACAATGATCACAACTTTGGATGATCTAGCTTGCCTTTCCTATTTAGGTCCAGTGCTCACTCTGTTCTAGGAAGTCTTCTCCAGCTCTTTCCACTACCATTCCTTTAGGTCTTTGCATTTTATTCTGATATTGTATTTATTATTATTTTTGCAGATAGTGTGCATGACGACTTCAAAGAAAAATGTCCACAATTTGTGCCTCTTAAATTCCTTTTTGGTACACAGCTTATCCTCCACACTAGCTATAGTCTCAGACCTCTACATAGTGTGCCCCAGTTCCACTCCCTGGTGGTCTCCCTGAGCTGAAGATCCTTCTTCCCCACCAGTCAGACTCAAGCAGAGAACGCGAGACCCCATGTTCTCGCTCTGGATCTACAACGCTCAACAGTTTTACATTCCTCCCTATCCCATGCTTTGTGCTCCACGGAGAAACTGATTTATGAATTGTAATATTTATCATAAAACTGTGCTCTTGCATGCTCGCAGCTCCATTATTCATCTGGGGTCTCTGTTGGGACTGCACCAAAGAGGCATGCCAATATGTCTGGGAAACTAGAAGGTGAAGACTTGAGGTTGGAGAGGTGGAACATGATCCAAGAAATGGAGGGGATCAGAAGTTCAACATTTTTCATACTGCGAATTTGATTACAGTGTGGAAAAACTCAGATAAAACAATCGCACGAGTAATGCCATTGCATTGTGGGGCAAGCCGGGAGCCCTGGACAGTTTTGCTGAAACGCTCCATTTATCTGCTTCATTTTTCTTTCCTCGTATGGATGAAGGTTAGGGCACTGAACGGTGATGTGTTGAACACATCTTGTTTAAAGCTGGTGTGGTGTGCCTGTTCTAGCTAGCTGTTCGTGATCCTGGAGGTCACGGCACCACTGCACTCATCTTCAAATAATAGTTTTGCAGGAATCTCCTTGCGAAGGATTTAGCCGAAAAATTGAACTCTGCCGGGCAATATCCCCACGCGCCATGGAGAATGTTTTTACAGTAACATGTCGGACTGTCTATAGACCGCATACACAATTTCCCTCCGACACTATCCATTTTAAACCGATAATTTTAGATTTAACTAGGCTAGTCAGTTAAAAACAAATTATTATTTACAATGACAGCCTACCGGGGAACAGTGGGTTAACTGCATTGTTCAGGGGCAGAATGACAGATTTTTACCTTGTCAGCTCGGGGATTCAATCCAGCAACCTTTCGGTTACTGGCCCAACGCTCTAACCACTAGGCTACCTGCCGCCCCCGAATGCAGTTGTTAAGGGACCAACGACGTGTTCAAACTGAATAAAACTAGAGATGGGGAGAATGCAAATGGTTTCTATAGAGTTGGGAAATGAGAATAAGAGCTGTAGAGGAAGAAATGCTGGAGTGTGAGAGAGAGACGTTGAGTTAGGCAGTGTGGGCGAGGGAGAAGGAAAGAGTGGCTGGCGTTTATGGATAGCAGATGTGGTGCTGTGGGGTTTTGGCAAGGGCCGAGCGCGCCTGAATCCCGCACCGGCTGGGTGGCACCGGGGTGAGAGGGAGGTCACTGCACCACACAGCCCATAAAACACAGAGATGGAGGGAAGGAAGACTGCATGGGTCTCACACACCAGCCTGGGACTCCAAGGCTGTGATGGTGAGCAAATCACAGTCAAACACTATGCATTCTTAGGTTGAGAAAAAAAACACTTCTTAGACCAGGGGTTTTAAAACTGGCCTGAGGTACTGCAGGGAGTCTGCCATTGTTTGTTCTGGTGAAAAATATTTTGGGGGTGGATTTTTTTTATGTGAACAATTATTATTTAATGAATATCACTAGCTGCAACAGAATACATACCATTGTGGATACCATTAGGTCTCTGTGTCCAATATGAAGGAAGTTAGAGGTAGTTTCATGAGCCAACGCTAACTAGCGGTAACACAATGACAAAGTCTCCAGGAAAAGTTAGCATGCTAGCTGTTCTTGTTCATCTGACTCTGGGGTAGTAGATAAATGGCTTACTTGCCAAAATCTCGAACTATCCCTTTAATATGGAGGAAATTACAGCCATTGGAACTAATTACAGGGGCTTTTCTGTATAGACAATTCTTAGGCTGTTGAATTGGTAATTTAGTTGACACTGAAAAACAGTTTGTGTCAACTTAAAGGACCCAAACCAGAAATAAATGTTTTTTTTTACTAATACCATCAGGGAGAATAAAAAAAATAAAAGGCATTCAGTGCACATGTCCATTGATTGTGTTATGTTTGAGCAGAGGAACAGCCTTAGCCATGGCAAAATGCAGAGAATTTGCAGGAAATTAGCTTTAAAACTGCTGAATTGTTTCTCAGCTCCATGCCAAACTGTAGAATTGGCAAAAATGTGTTTTGCAACAGCAAAATGTTCTCTACGCCACCAAGATACCTTTCCAGCAAATAGACTGTTAGAGTGAACTCTGGGGAGGTCAAAATAATTTAACTGTCTACCAAATCTATTGATTTTTTAAATGTTGATTACTTCCACTTGCTATTATCATTCACCTGATAAAACAATTACACTGAACAAAAATATAAAAACGCAATATTGCAAAGTGTTGGTCCCATGTTTGAGCTGAAATAAGAAAATATCCCAGAAATGTTCCTGACGCACAAAGCTTATTTCTCTCAAATGTTGTGCACAAATTTGTTTACGTCCCTGTTAGTGAGCATTTCTCCTTTGCCAAGATATGCCACACCTGTCAGGTGAATGGATTATCAAGAAGCTGATTAAACCGCATGATCATTACACAGATGCACCTTGGGCTGGGGACAATAAAGGCCACAGCATTTTTGTCATACAACACATTGTCACAGATGTCCCAAGTTGAGGAAGCATGCAATTGGCATGCTGACTGCAGGAATGTCCACCCGAGCTGTTGCCAGATAAAATTATGTTCATTTCTCTGCCATAAGCCGTCGTTTTAGAGAATTTGGCAGTACATTCAACCTGCCTCAGAACCGCAAACCACGTGTAACCATGCCAGCCCAGGACCTCCACATCCGGCTTCTTCACCTGCGGGATCGTCTGAGACCAGCCACACGGACAGCTGATTAAACTGTGGGTTTGCACAACCAAAGAATCTCTGCACAAACTGTCAGAAACCATCTCAAGGAAGCTCATCTGCGTGCTCCTCGTCCTCACTAGGGTCTTGACCGTACTGCAGTTTGACGTCGTAACCGATTTCAGTGGGAAAATGCTCACCTTCGATGGCCACTGGTGGCACACTGGAGAAGTGTGCTCTATGAATACTGGTTTCAACTGTACCGGGCAGATAGCAGACTGCGTGTATGGGAATGTTCAGCCACACCATTGCTCTGTATTGAACTCATGGCAGGTTCGTTACAGCGATGCTAGAAAGTAGGCCAAACACATGTAGTCTGACCCATTCTTACACTATCTATTTTCTTATTATCAATCCATCCTCAACATTTTGAACATATCAGACTAGGGCTCATATAGGATCACACCGGCAGTGGCGGTTCTAGCTTGTATGGCTCCCTGGGCGAACCCCCCCCTTCAGTGCGCCCCCGCCCAAAAATAAATAAACATTTAAAAACCTTTCTGAACAAATTTTTATTCTGACATTTGGAACAACTGTCATAATCATAACATTTAAGACTATTAAAAAATATACACAAAAATATTTTAAAAAAGTAACAAAGACAAATAGAAACAAATTTGTGTTGATTTGGCATTCGAGCATCAATACATTACCCATCCCTCAACACTGTTGACCAAGAGTCAAGAATAAACCATTTCACCTTGGTGGTGTGCAGACTGGTTTTATATTATTCTTAACGATTTCACACAAACCAGAAAAAAATGCAACAATATGTCTGTGAAACTATATATTCACAGTATTATGAATGAATAATGGTTTATTCGGTAGCATTGCGTAGTGTTACTGATTTTACTAATTGCATTAGTACTGTACAAAGTTAGAGGTGCGCTATTTGATAGTTTCCCCTGCTCCCCCCTACCTCGGGCATCCAGCAGGGAGACCTGAGGTCAACCTACCCCCCACACCCCCCTCCCTATATCGTACTTCTGAGTGGGAGGCCTGCCTAGTTCACAAACTAGAATCAGGGCGCCCACTCCGACAAGGTTAATTGACCCACAGTCCCACACGGTGACATGATATCATTGACGTGACGTGCAAAAAAGCGATAGAAAACCGATCGCGCAAATGTCACCATTCCTAATGTTTTGGTACGCCCATCTCGCCTATACCTAAATCCACCACTGCACACCAGACACACCTACCTCACACTACCACTCTCCCAATTCAGCCTTCTGATCACAAACCCTGTATTTCCCCTGATTGAATATACCCAAACTTCTCTATCACCCCACGTTCTTTCCTCTATGATATCCCTTGCTCTTATTCTCCTTTCTCTCCCCCTTAGCCTGGTCCCGACGCCCTGGTTCCTGGCCAAGGCATGTGTCCCTGGAGGAGCCAGCAAGGAGATGGAGAGAGGGGGCAGCAAGGGGGCGCAGAGACAGGCTCCAAAACCACATCTCTCTCCTCTTTCCCTTCACTTTGTAAGGAACTGGCCTGGCATACTCCCCAGCTCTGCCATTAATCAGGGAGTGAGGGGTAGTTCAGCGCGTGTGTGTGTGTGTGTACATGCTCACATGTGGCTGAATGTGTGTGTTTATGTGTGTGTGTGTGTGCTGATAGAGAGCTGGATGGAATGGGGGTGATGGTATGGAGACCAGGACCTCCCAACAAAGCTGAAGAGTTCACCCAGCGAGCGAAAGGGAGGGAGGCTGACAGACAAAAAACATGGTGCACAGATAGTGACTGCCAGTGAGAGACACAGAGGATGAGAGATGATCTAGGGAGGTTTTAGGCACACAGAGAGGTAGAAATGACTGAAATTCTTCAGGTGGAAAAGTGACGGGAATGTCTTATCTCCAGAATGACTCTTCTGCCCAAGACCAACATAAAATTTGAAATATCTTTTGCTTACACTTTGAGAATATTCATGTGTGTGCAGGAGAGTGCAAATCAGGGACAAGACGCAAGTGTGTACGACAGGTATGTACAGACATCATTATACAGGGACAGTTCCCTGAAGGAAAGCAGTTCATACCCAGTCCATGAGACCCCCCGCCTTCCCTTCTCCCCTCCTCCTCCAGACCATGAGACCCCCCGCCTTCCCTTCTCCCCTCCTCCTCCAGACCATGAGACCCCCCGCCTTCTCTTCTCTCCTCCTCCAGACCATGAGACCCCCCGCCTTCTCTTCTCCCCTCCTCCAGACCATGAGACCCCCCGCCTTCCCTTCTCCCCTCCTCCTCCAGACCATGAGACCCCCCGCCTTCCCTTCTCCCCTCCTCCTCCTCCAGTCCATGAGACCCCCCGCCTGCCCTTCTCCCCTCCTCCAGACCATGAGACCCCCCGCCTTCCCTTCTCCCCTCCTCCTCCAGTCCATGAGACCCCCCGCCTTCCCTTCTCCCCTCCTCCTCCAGACCATGAGACCCCCCGCCTTCCCTTCTCCCCTCCTCCAGACCATGAGACCCCCCGCCTTCCCTTCTCCCCTCCTCCTCCAGTCCATGAGACCCCCCGCCTTCCCTTCTCCCCTCCTCCTCCAGACCATGAGACCCCCCGCCTTTCCTTCTCCCCTCCTCCTCCAGTCCATGAGACCCCCCGCCTTCCCTTCTCCCCTCCTCCTCCAGTCCATGCCCATCTGCCCTCTCTTCTCCCCTCCTCCAGTCCATGCCCCTCTGCCCTCTCTTCCCTGATTATCCAGGTGGGAGTGAAATGTGAAGAAAAAAAAAACATTTCCAACCTGCTCCCCCTCACCCCCCAATGGGCCTCCCAGAATGCCTGTCTGCTGACATCACTGAGCAGAGACCTGGCAAGCCAATCTCTCCCCTTCCCTCTCGCTCTCTCTGCTTCCTGCCCTCATGATGTCACACACCATATGGTTTTCAGAGAGTATCAAGCCGGAAAAGAGATTTAGTCGGTCAAGAGGAGAGAAAAGGAGGGGTGGAGCGGGTGTGTTGTGTGTGTAGGATACAGAAAACAAAGGTTGCTCTTCCCCAATGTGTGCTCTGTGAGTGGAAGGTAAAAGGAGAGAAGAAATGTGAGAAGGGAAGGGCTGTGCTGTGCGAGGCTAATGAGGAGAGACCAGGGAGCAGAGACCACTCAGCGGACAGCCATGTGCACCACAGACGCCCAGCAGGCTGGCCTGCTCACTTACACATATTGGGTTTACCAATATACTTCCCCTGCATGATGGTCCACAGGAACCAACAAACTGTAGGTGGTGGGGCAGTCCTAAGGGACAAGACTGGCAGCTGCACACCTCTGGAGCTACCCCAACCAACGCCAACTTGCGTGATAAACGTATCAAACGTATACGTTATGATACATACATTTTCACACATCTGCAGTATGACTTTCAGAGAGACATTTCAATGCCACCAATTTACTCTTACCATAGCCATTTCTCTGACATGTGAATCCCATACTATCCCTGTATTATCATAACTCATCCATGAGTATTTCTAATCTGGAAATTTCTAATTTCTAATCTCATCACAGACTGAGGGTGGATTAGAATAGCGACCAAACACAACAGCTCAGGGAATTCAAATTACATGCCTTGCACACCTATCCACTAAAACTGTCGCAAAGCTGCTCATTACATTTAATTAAAAGATGGGTGTGATTCAATGTTGAGCCTACCGCTCAATCTCTGGTGAAGGGTTGGCTCTGAGGGGGGAGTGCATCTGGTAAGGACCATGGCCATGTCCGCAGGGAGGGTAGGAGAGAGTGATGAGAGTGAGAGGCGCAGACCGCCCTGAGAAAGAGAAAGTGGGAGAGAGAGACGCTTGGAAGGTTGGAATGGGAGCAGAGTGATGATATGCTCATCTGGTGTAGGGTGGCAGGGCGCTAACCGCTAAGACAGCTGCAGGTGAACCATTCTATCCCACGTCCCTGCCTCTGCTCTGTACTGTCTTGACTGCAGCAGGCCACCTGCCAGACAATAATGGAGCAATAATAACTTGATTGGGATGTTATTGGTCACTCTGAGCGCAAATTGAAACGAGGCGCTCTGAGCCTTTGAGGGCTAGGGCCCTCATATCTCCTAACAACTCTCTGAAAAAAAACACTTTCCCTTTATTATTACTAACTCACGTTGGGTCTACATCAAGTTCAACATCCAAGTTGATTCAACCCTGCTCTAAAAACACACACATATGCAGCCCTGTCATTCGTAAATACACTGATTCTACAAAACATTAGGAACACCTGCTCTTTCCATGACAGACTGACCGGGTGAATCCAGGTGAAAGCTATGATCCCTTATTGATGTTACTTGTTAAATCCACTTCAATCAGTGTAGATGAAGGGTAGGAGACAGGTTGAACAAGGATTTTTAAGCCTTGATACAAGGATTGTGTACGTGTGCCATTCAGAGGGTGAATGGGCAAGACAAAATATATTTGAACAGGGTATGGTAGAAGGTGCCAGGTGCACCGGTTGGAGTATGTCGAGAACTGCAACACTGCTGTTTTTTTCCCATTCAACAGCTTCCTGTATGTTTGAAGAATGGCTCACCACCCAAAGGACATTCAGCCAACTTGACAACCCTGTGGAACGCTTTTGATCCCTTGTAGAGTCCATACCCCGACAAATTGAGGCTGGTCTGAGGGTTAAAGGGGGAGCAACTCAATATTAGGAAGGTGTTCATCATGTTTTGTCCACTCAGTGTAAGTTTGGAGGTGTGTGATTTAGGTGACAGCAGACCTTTTGGTGCCTGGAGCTTTTTAGCTGCTGCAGCTCACCTTATCTCAATGTCTGGTTCCTACGTGTGGTTCTGGAGGAAGTGGCTCTCACTCACAGAATATCAATGAATAAAATGGTGTATTCCAAAGTTAAATTATTGTATGAAAATGTATTGAAACTCATAGATCCTTAGATGGCCCATATCCTTGTCTGGTTCCATTCTGCCCACCTCTGTGACCAAGGTTATCAACAGTTCATCATGGGAACCTGGAAGTGAGCGAGACAATACCTCCTCTCCTCCAGGCCGGGTGACTTTGACCACTCTAATGAAGCAGCAGCCTGCAGCATCTTGAACTTGGATAATACCAAAAGGAAGACCCTTCGATCAGAAGATTGTCAGCTGCTATTGTGATTGAAATACCACAACACACGTAGGCTGAGACATGAATAGGCTTCTGCCCGGTAAGTGTCCTACTAAATCAACATCTTTTGTCTAAAGAGCAGCAACAAGATAATGATGGTGAAATAATCAGGGATCCGTCCAGTGGTGTTCATAATAACCTGTAGCAGCTCTTATCATATTGACATGGTGTTGGCCAGACAATGGGAGGATTGGGTGTTGGAGGGAGCAGTCACAATCCACAGCAAGGCTGTCATAAGGTGAATGCACCAATTTGTAAGTCGCTCTGGATAAGAGCGTCTGCTAAATGACTTAAATGTAAATGAAATGTAAATGTTATGGAATTGTCTATAGGGAACGGTTGAGTCGTTATGATCATTAAAGATAAGACTGATTGAAAGTCACTGATTGACCAAAATAACTAAATTGACTTATCAAATGTCTTATGGAAACCTTGTTGATTTCTGTCATGTAAATATGTATTTTAAAAAGACACCTGCTACATATTTGGTAGTCATCGCCATGCTAACACCTGTGTAAAACATTGTAAGCAGGTACATTTTCATATCAAATGAGAAGTTCAGACAAATTGGCATTGTCTAAAATAGAAGAGAAATGTTAATATGAACACAATATTAACCTGAATGTATCGGCTTTCAATAATTCATCATATTTTGCAAAAAAAGTTCATGTTTTTGGTACAGTTTAAGATATTTTCCAAATTATGGATTATATAGAGAGTTAAGTATTGTGCCCGTCTTTACCCATGCTTGTGCCATTGAGGGGAAAAATATAACATCAGAAAGTTTTGGAACAAATAGTGACTTTCATCCATACGGTTTTAAGTGCTTTACTGATGGGGGTGATTTATTCTATGAGCCATCCATTACACTGGCATGTCTGGTAATGCAGTGAATCTGACAGAAGAAGTTCACATACAGCTTGGAGTATGGAGAAAATATATACACTGAAATGGCAAAGCAAGTGTAATATCGATTTTTCTTAATTCCAAATAGAATATAAGCACAGTGCAAATTAACGGGTTTAGCAGTGAATGACGGTAACTTTACGCACAGAAGGCTGCTGCGCACATTACAACCTAGAATGCCAACCATTGGGTGTCGCTGTGGGCGCATCCACCCGGCCATCAGCCCTGGTCTGATCGGACCCAGACCAAATCTGAAGAGGTGTCGATATAGTACTATTGCACGTGAGAAATAAAAGAGCGTGCGGGGCAGAGAGAAAGGGCGAACGGTGATAGAGAGTAGGAGAAAACACGGAAGAGGTTGGTAATAGCACGGAATTTTAGGCGAGTGAGCGTGGAAGTCTGGATGAGGGAATCCCGAGGAGAAGACTTCACAAACGGCCACGACACCAGACATGAGTCCGAGGTGGGTAAATGACAGTTGGGAGAGCGCGCGCGATGGCCTCCTCTACTCTGCGACTTCAGGTGCATTCAGTCAGTGAAGCCAATACGAGCTCTCCTACTTATGTATATGTTTATTTACTTTTTGAACAGTTGTCTGTCAGCTGGCAAGTAAAGACTTAACATGCCAGCACCTGACGCCTAAATTATATCGCATTTTAAAAGCTTTCAATTATCGTGAGGTTGCTTAGGGGTAAATGTAAAACAAAATCTCCCAAGAATGTCTCTCAATCTAAAGTTACTTATTTTGTTCGAAGGATTCGAGAGAGGAAACGTGCCTTACTAATTCAAAACAACCGTGTTTAATTTAAGATGTTTGTGATAACGGCAAAAGGCCCATTTGCAGTGATAACGGTTTACAATTAGTAGCCAAAGATTGGTATACCTACAGTCAATTGGTAGAAGAAAAATATAACCTTTGACATATGCTCAGCTTCTAAAAGTTTTAGAACTGATGTAAATTAGAAAAGTTGATTGAGAGATGATTTTCAGACTGTCAGCCAACAGTGCAACTAGGCCCATTGCTGTGTATTAAAAATAACAAAGGCTACAATAACTTGTTATTGTACATGATCAAATTTAGAACTGTATACTGTGTGTGTGGAACACTGAAATCACTGTAGGTCTGAAAACAAACAACTGCAGAAAATCCCTAAACAACCCTAACAGCTGTCATGATTCATATATATTTAACAAAATTATGAAAACGCAACATGTAAAGTCTTGGTCCCATATTTCATCAGCTAAAAACAAAAGATCCCAGAAATTGTCCATATGCACAGCTTATTTCTCAAATGTTGTGCACAAATTTGTTTAGATTCATGTTAGTGAGCATTTCTCCTTTGCCAAAATATTCCATCCAACTGACAGGTGTGGCATATCAAGAAGCTGATTAAACAGCATGAAGAGTATCTGCCTGTAATAAAGTTATGTTGTGGGGGAAAACTTATCCTGGCCTATACCCTCGCATGGTTGCACCCCTGCCCAGTCATGTGAAATCCATAGATTAGGGCCTAATTCATTTTTCAATTGACTGATTTCCTTGAATGAAGTTTCACTCAGTACAATCTTTGAAATTGTTGCATTTTTTTGTTCAGTATATTGTAATTGTTTTGGGGCTAATTTACAGTACAATGTAGGTACACTTAATCACCTGTTACAGTAGCTTACCCCAAACGTAGAGGTAGGTACATTTTCCGCTCCAAAATAGGCCCACGTTTTACGCATGAAAACAAATAAGGCCAATGACTGCAGTACTAGGCTACTATATAGTATATGGTTGCAGGATTACCTTATATTTATATTTGATGGATAAATATCAGGGGACAGAGTTCTGCTCTTCCCTGCCCACCTCTGTCAGTGCTCCGAGTGTCTCAGGATATGGGCCGTGGCAGTCTACTGTAAGCTCTTGTCTGCTTGTCTTTACCTGAGCAGGTGAGACTCATTAGACATTATGCTACAATCAGTAGACACCAAACTCTAATGATGAAGTGACTCTAAGTTAGCCAATGGGGGTTGGACTGTAGAATGTCACATCCGTATAGGCTATTAATGGTTTACCCACTAGGATTAGTACACAATATCAATAGCACATTTTAAACTATCCAGTGGAGGCTGCTGGGGGGAGGAGGGCTCATAATAATGGCTGGAATGGAGTCAATGGAATGGCATTAAACACATCAAAGACGTGGTTTCCATATGGTTGATACCACTCCATTGACTTCATTTCAGCCATTATTATGAGCCGTCCTCCCCTCAGCATCCTCCACTGAGACATCATAGGATGAACCTTATCAGTAGGTTTAATTGAAATATCCATGATCTAAAAGGGCGTGTGTTAAAGATCAGTTTCAGTCAAATGGTATATGAGTAAACCAGCCATCATCTATCGGTGTGTAGGCTATTTCCCCATGGTCTATTGTTGACAATAAGCATTTTTTTACAGGTCTCATATGACTCCAAACTTCAGTTCAGTGCGAAACTGCTGTGGGATATACAATAAAGGCCTGTCTCTTTAAGACGAAGTCGCGATGTGTTGTGAAGTTCAAGTTGGGGTCAGTTGAATGAAGTTCCTGCCCTCGATTTTAACATTGAGTTTTATTATAGACTGACATCACACGGGGTGCTAAAACACTTACGGCCCATAGAGGCTCCATTATTGCGCGTTATAGCCTCAACACAAAAAAATAGGCAAGGAAATTACTAAAATAAAACAGGAGGAAACTGATGCTGGACTAAGCACGTATTTTTTTGAAGGAGGGGGTGAGAAAGAGAGGGGAGGGGCAGATAGAGCGAGGGAAGGAGGACAGAGAGAGAGAGAGAGAGAGAGAGAGAGGGAGGGAGGACGGAGAGAGTAACAAGAAATTCATAGCAATTAATAATAAAAAGTTTTGGCAGTCGTGCTTGGAAAACTGGCATGGTTTTTGGAGGCTGGCAGTTCAAAGTTGAAACGTCAGAAATTACTCCAAAAGACTGCTGAGATGATCATTAAGGGAGACTTAGATCGGATGGCAGAAGAGATCGGGCATCCAGGTAACGTTTCAATACCAGCTTTTTAAAGACCACTACAGTTACAGAACAGGCAAAATTATTGAGACCAAATATTGACAATATTTCACTTTTTAGCGATTTTAATGTGAACATAGGGGGTTTATCGCGGGTTCAGTGTTTGGTTAGTGTTTGTGTATTTTGAATGCAAATGAGGAACTTTTAAAATCATAGTCATGTTTTCCTAATTTTGTGATGGAACCCATTAGTTAATAGATTTTTATTTGTAACAAGACATGGTTGCTTATGTGAGCAGTCTTTTGTTTGATTCAAACATTCTCAGCTCCAACAAACTACGAATAGCCTACACAATTGATTCTTGTTAAATGGATCACTGGACTAAATTCTATATAAACTATAACAAGGTAAGATTTATATTGGATTATTTGCTGTTAAGTAGGCCTAACCTATATGTCACCAGATGGTTGTGTAGGTATCTATCTTTATACAGAAAACAGTGTAGTTCAGTCTCTGGGTGTTCAGCATGATGCCTCATCCTCAGTCACTCAGTGGTAGTAAATTGATGCAGTGGGTCTCGGTGCAGCGTTCACCCCCCCCCCCCCCCCTCCACCACAGTGCAGCTATAGGTCACAGCTCGCCTAGCATCGGACTAATGAAGGGTTCATGGTGCTTCACATGGAGTTGATTCGATTTTAGCCAGAGCGATGACGGCTTTATCTGTTCCTGTTCTGTTCCTCTCCCAACCCCTCTGCACTTTGCTATGTCAACATTTAAGTGATGTCGTTTATCAAAACATCAATCATCAATCACTAAAATATTGACAACACATTACGCACGTATAGGCCTATGTCATAGGCTATCACTAATTTACAGTTATTTCAATGAAATGTAGGGCTGCTTGAATTTCCGTTTGTACAATATTTGCGGAGATTATTTAGTGTAGACTCATGGTTATCAGACTGAGATAACGACGGGTGATGCACTATAGAAGTCAGGGATGGTTTTATGCGCGTTGAAGTCTCGTGATTTGTCTAATGCGAGGACAAGATTACAGAAATAGGGATTGAGAAAGCGAGATTTAAGATACCTAAATCATGTATATCATGTTGTTGTTGTATCCTATCTTCAAAGAACATAGGCCTGAATAACAAATTACTTCTCAAATTGTCAATTTCTTGATAAACGATGTATTTAATAAGACATTTTGTAAAAATCTATAGTCTAATGGACGCATTGAGTAGGAATATAATTACATTTTCTGAAGAAGTTGACAGGACTCAGAAGTAGGCGAGTCTATTTTGTTAAAAGGGCAACATTGAGTTTCTAGGCCTACTTCCCATCTCGGTGTGTATTCAATCAAATCTAATGATTTAATTAAGACATGGTTGCACAAAACTAGACTTATCTTTTACAACTTTACAAACTTTACTGTGGGCAAAATACCTTTTAAAAAAGGAGGCACATTTTTAAAAATAAGTTTTGTTGGCCTATCTCATGCAAGTTAGTGGTGACAAGGAAACTGACAGCCAGAACATATTTTAAAACAAATAAAAAATGTAAAACCTATAGCCTTTGAGTTATTTTTAGGAGGCCCCTTTTATAAAGGAGCTCGTGTGCACTTGTCTCCCGTCGGGATTATGAATGGAAGTCTGGGGCCTCTTTTCTAGAGAGATGAGGCGCGCAGATCGCGAGTTTCAGCATTTGAAATGTCCCTGATAAGGAAGTCAACGACATAGCGAATCAAAATCATAACAAAGGTAAAGGCAAGGTTGCGTTGATAAGGTGACAGCCTCGTTTTGACGGCTGTCTAAAACTCTACTCACTTCTCTAGCCTTCTGACTATAGAGGAAGTGTAAAAAGCAAATGTCTCTGGACTTATCTAAAATCAAACCTTGTGGATATAATTCGAGACGTCTCCCTGCACTGCTTAGGCTAAACGCAGGACACCCACTCCTTAGGCTACTTTTAAAGCCTCAATTGTAGTTGTCATTAAGGTGTCATGCTCTACTGCGTTTATATATCCCATTCGCAAAAATATCGTGCCACGTAAGGCTATAGAGCTCAGTGTCTCACTGTTTTTTCCTTGTGGTTTGACAGGGTGCATGTTATGCCCCTAAACAACATGTGAACAGCAATGATAGATAGTATTTCACAGCATGAAAACAAACAGTTTAACTATTTCTCCAAATATTCATTGTTAGTCGAAACCTCTAAATACATTAATTTAGAATAGACTAAATAAAGCATAAATAAAACAAAATTAACATTTCATTTGCTATCAATAAGTATGTATGTTTTCTTTGCAACGTTCATGAATTATTAAGTGCCTTAAATAGACCATTCTCAAACGAAAAAATGCTACATTGATTAACATGTAAACCTACATGCATACAAAGTCGTTCTCTGAAAATCAGGCAGAATGTGTGGATGGGAAGTGTGGAGGGTGTTCTTAACCCAGAGCAGAACCCCTCAGCCTCAACCCCAAACCAGAGCAGGGACAACGCAGACACAACACAGGTATCATGGATACCAAACTGTCCCAAAGATGACTCAAGGTTCTCAAAGAAGTCACCCTTATACCAAATATAGCATTAACCTATAACCACTCGGGAACAAATCGTGGTACAGGAAAACATTCAGAATGTGCATGACAGACACAAGAACCTTCAGGGCTCATAAAGGTTATTGAGAAAGTATTATCAACAGACACTCACTGAAGGTGAATCATATTCCAAAATATCACTTATTGTGATGATAAATGTTTCACATTATTGTAAAACATGTTTACTAATTGAGAATAAACCATCTATAGGAGAGAGAGAGAGAGAGAGAGAGAGCGAGAGATGAAATGTAAAGTAGGTTCGTCCTATTTTGTGCACGTGTGAATGATATTTGAATTGTGAACATAACCTTCCACTGAGATGCGTTTTAAGACGTTTGATTGGTTTAGTGGATTAGAGAGCTGTCTTTGATAGGCCGACAAGGGGATACAGTAACTGTTAATGCATGATGCTCAGACAAGGTTTTTAATAGGCCTACATTATTTATTTTGGTCGCTACTTTCTTATCTTTCACTCGACGTCTTGAGAGAAAAAACAATGTGCATATTCTACAGATATGACAGACAGTTCAGTTCATTCGTTCATTCTAACTGGATGGTCATGCTAATAATTTGAATTCGTTTTTTTTCACTGAACGCGTTAAATGTGTTAATATTATTTTTGCAATTCATATAACCAAACGATGGTAAAAATGACAAACCCGCCTTTACGCATAGGCTACAAGCGCTCGTGTGTGTGTGCACGTGCGTGTTCCTGTGTATACTTGTGTGACATGATAACGATTTCATAAAACATCCGAATATGATAGCATCAAACAAACGGAAACGAACCCAAGCAAAGTATAGCATCATTGTGCCATACATGCAAGCCCACTCTCTTGCTGCTCGTTAGACAGATGAGATCCGCATGTAAATGTGCCAGTTTTTCCAGAATCTAAAAAATAAAATCATAACTTATAAATATGCCTGCTATATTTTTTCCTCTACCATTGAAACATTTAAGTAAAACCCTCTTTATAATTGAAGGCTGGCATCCCATAAGGGGGTGGCATGTTTTTCGACGCGCGTAAAGGGGACAGTGTAGCATAGATCTCTGTTTCAGGCCGCCTTTTTATTCTCTCAGGCCGTGTATAGCGTGTTGTGACAGAACAAACGTGTATGGTGCACTCCCATTCACCCTGGGGAAACATCCGCGCCTGTCCAAACCTCATGCGTAAAAGCCTATGAGGGCTGCGCCTTGCGCACAACGCACCAATCGCGTAGCACAGTGCCTAGATATATAACTGAAATCCTTCGCGATGTAAATGTGTAACTTACCCATCGCTTTGAATATCAATTCTCATCTGAGGCATATTTAATTTCTTTTTTTGTATTTGCTCCTCATATCGTGGAATTTCTAGTAAAATACGACCTGAGAGAAATGAAAGACAGCAGCGTTTAAGAGAGCAGCAGTGGAAACCTGTAAATGGTTAGGTTATGATTATTATTACACCAAAATGACACAATTTTTTAAATTGCTATGTTCCTTTTGGGTAATTCTAAACATATCGACTCAACTACACCGCAAACTCATTAAGACTGAAGTGTGTCTTTAAATAATAGGAATGGAAGGCTATGAGACAGCCAGGGTATACAACCCTGTATAAGAACCACATACACTGCTTTTCTTTAGATGGATCCCTTGGTATGTTTATGTGTGGTGTGCAGTGGGCTTGCAGGGCCTCCATGTGCGCAGAATAGTGTCTTAAGGAGGCCTCAGTCGGTAATTAAATGTCCACTTTCAATCTCATGCATCAGTCCCTCTGACTGGGGGCTTATAGTCAATGAAATAAACAATAAGAGAATGAACTTATGTCAGGAAGACCACGGTCGGACATATTTATTTAGTTGCTTGTTTCCCATCAGCGAGACCAAGCCCTTAGGGACAGCTCCAAACTGTTTCATCTCATCAGTAAAGTATCCTCAGACTCCAATGTTTGAACAATACATCCTGCTAAATTTGTTCAGTTAATAATGTTTACTTAAGCCTTAGTACAACAATACACAACTGTGTGTGTGTGTGTGTGTGTGTGTGTGTGTGTGTGTGTGTGTGTGTGTGTGTGTGTGTGTGTGTGTGTGTGTGTGTGTGTGTGTGTGTGTGTGTGTGTGTGTGTGTGAAGCATTTGTGTGCATTAGAATTCCAGAGTTAATCTCAAGTTAAAGCATTGGAGCTTCTCATTTTGTCTTGATTTACATTCTGTGTGATCAGAGTTCCTTATATGACTGGGCCGAATGGGAGCTCAAAGACACATCTTTTTTTGGACACGTCTTCTGCCTCCACAGGTTTACAGTATACCTGCTCTTCATCATACTTGCAAAATGTTCACTCTCCGCTTTGTTTAAAACACTGCACACACCACCACTGGAATATTCTTTATGGAAGCCGGCAACACGAAAACATATCCATATCTGTATCTTTCTCTCTCTCTCAGCATTTCAGTTTAGGAAGTGAATGTGTATACTTCAGTTTCTGATAATGACAAAACCATGTCAACTGCTGCTCACTTACAGCAATAGCTCAATTTTAAAGAGTAACTCCTATGTGTGCTGCCTTTACTCTAAATCTGGAGCCTATTTGTTCATTTTTCCTTACATGGAATCAATACGATTCATCAAAACCAAGATAAGTAATGGGATACAGTGGCAGAGTTCAGCTAATAGCAGGGTTGGGGTCAATTCCAATTGCAGGCGGTCAAATTTGGAAGTGATTTTAATTTTAAAATTCAAAAATGTATTAAAAAAATTCATAGTTTATGCTCCTCAGTTTATTGTGAAGTTATTGAAAATGGATCCAGTTTTTTTCAAATTTCAAATTGTTATTTAAGTTTCGAATTGAAGATGTAGATTTTAGTTCACTTTATTTATTTATTATATACGGATGCCAAATCAGACCCTTGTCAGCACTTTTAAATGTCTCAATTAAATAGATAAAAAGAAGATTGGGGAATGTGCCACAATATCATGCAAGCATATTAGAAAATATAGAAGGAACTATATACAGGAACTATATACAGTAGATATTGACTGGCACTGCATGACATTTACAGATATCTGCTGTTTTAGGTGGCGGTCTGACGACGATGCTCCATGCCATGGAAGTCCCAAGTCATGCTAGACACCTCCTCCTGCAACTCAACACCCAGCGCACCAAGGGCTTCCTGTGTGATGTCATCATCGTGGTGCAGAACGCGTTGTTCCGAGCCCATAAGAATATTCTGGCCGCCAGCAGTCTCTACCTGAAGTCCCTGGTCGTCCATGACAACCTCATCAACCTAGACCACGAGATGGTGAGTCCCGGAGTGTTCCGGGTCATTCTAGACTACATCTACACGGGCCGTCTGACGGAGGGAGACCACAGCTCCCCAACAGAGCCCAACCTGGGGGCCGTGCTGGCTGCAGCTAGCTATCTGCAGCTGCTGGACTTAGTGGCGTTGTGTAAGAAGAAGATGAGGAGAAATGGGAAGTACCCTCTCCGCCCCACTCCTGCCTTTCTGCCCTATGGGAAGATGGGCCCCAATAGTTTGGGTTTAGGGGGAGGGAGCAGGTATCGGGTGTCCACCCCTGTTATTCAGTCCTGCTACCCAGGGGGAGTTGTGAACACCCACACGCCCCGCGCCCCACCACTAGAGGAGCTGCCGCCCCACCCCCATGCCACCCATGCAGGGGAGTTGTATGCCCCCACCTCCTCTCAGGGCCCTCAGGTGTTCCCCTCCACACCCTCAGCCCTGCCTGCCCAGCCCAGCCTTCGCCCAGCCCACTCTGACAGAAACTGCTCCCCCATCTATGGCCTGGACCTCTCCAAGAAGAGCCCTAACTCCCAGTCCCAGAACACTCCCTCCCACCCACACCTGGCCCATGCCCTGCCCCACCACGATGAGGAGCGGGAGGGGGGGCTGAGCGGCAGCACCAGCCCAATGCTGGGGAACAATGGCGGGGCCTACCCCACAGAAAAGATGGAGACGGCTGATCAGGCTGGGTCTCTCCCACCTCACTCTTACCCCCACCTTAATAAGCCCCTGGGGCCCAACCTGCCCCACCTCCACTGCTCCAGCTCCCAAGGTCCAGACCACTACCCCTGCCCCCTCAGCCCCGACACCCCAACAGAGGCTGGAGAGCCCAGCAGGGAGGTGGGCAACATCTACCGCTGGGTGAAGCATGAGCCACTGTCATACACAGCTGAGGATGAAGAGGATGACGAGGATGAGGAGGAACGGGGTGGAAACGGAGACCAAACCCACCAGCATCACAACCACCATCACAAAGCAGGGGAGGAGAGCGATGATCGCTACCGTAGGGTAGGCTGTGATGGGGAGGATGAGAAGAGTGGCTCAGGCAGTGAGGGGACAGGCAGTAGTGAGGGTCGACCATCACCCACAGGGGTCATGGGGAGGTTCCACCTACCCTACGAGCCTGAGAGCTTTGGGGACAACCTGTACGTGTGCATACCCTGTGACAAGGGCTTCCCCAGCTCTGAGCAGCTCAACGCCCACGTGGAGACCCACACAGAGGAGGAGCTGTACTCTGGAGGGGAGATGGGCAGCAGCAACCCCAAAAACAACAGTAGCAACAGCAACTGTAACGGCAGCCTGAACAGCCTGGAGGGGAAGTCCAGCCAGAGCCTGACGCCTGGGGTCCTGGGGGAGATCATCAGACCCTATCGCTGTAACTCCTGTGAGAAGTCCTACAAGGACCCGGCCACGCTGCGCCAGCACGAGAAGACCCACTGGCTGACAAGGCCCTACCCCTGCAGCATCTGTGGCAAGAAGTTCACCCAGCGCGGCACCATGACCCGCCACATGCGTAGCCACCTGGGACTCAAGCCCTTTGCATGCGACCACTGCGGCATGCGCTTCACCCGCCAGTACCGCCTCACAGAGCACATGCGCATCCACTCCGGGGAGAAGCCCTACGAGTGTCAGGTGTGCGGGGGCAAGTTCGCCCAGCAGCGCAACCTCATCAGCCACATGAAGATGCACAGCAGTGGGGGGGCCGGAGGGGCTCTGACAGCCGACGGCAAGCTGAAGCTGGACTTTGTGGAAGGGATCTACCCCCTGAGTAAATACGCAGCAGAGCACCTGGGGCTGAAGCAGGAGAAGGCCTCAGAGCTGCTGGCAGAGCATGCCATGGAGAGCCTGTTCCCGCTGTCCAAACTGGCAGCAGAACACCTGCGCCTCAACCACCATGACAAGATGGATGTCCTGGGGGTCCCGCCCCTGCCCCCTCCCCCAGGGTCCCTCTCTGACACCCACTCCCGTATCATTGACCGCTACTCCCCCAGCTAAGACCCTCTGACCAGTCACCCCCAGCAAGGCCTTGGCTTCCACACAATCCTGTGGGCACACAACTTAACTTACAGTATTCTAACGTCATTCACCTCAACTCCATCAGTATCTGCACCTCAGACTAAGGCCAATACCTGGCCTAAAGAATGCACACACACTGTGTAGACTCCTATAAGTGCCTTTCTTTCCAAAGTTTGCATTATATGCATTTCAAAGACCTTCCTAAAATGAGAAATGTGCTATTTCTATTATATTTTGACCAAGGAATACCCACTCAAAACAGTGTAGTATTTATGTATATGCAAACCACCGAGCCAAAAACAAATTGAGAACCAAAAATCAATTTTTCTTAGTTTTTTGTACATAATGAAAAGCCAAAGAAACTGTTGCCAGAAAGTGTTGTAATATGACCCTACACCTGTGTACTAAATGTACTTTTGTACTACTACTACTATTGTAATTGTACATAAAATGGGGAAAAAAGCACAAATGGACAAGATTCAGGGCTCCTGTCCAGAACTGAAAGGACTGTTGGACAAAAGAAAAAGCCAAAGCTTTGGGATTTGCAATTGATTGGACCACTTTCTTAATTTTGTTTTTGGGGGTACTGGATTTTCTCTCTATCTCCTGATCCAGTTTTACTCCATGCTCCAGCTGTTCTAGTCACGAGGGAGGGACTAACTGAAAACAGCATTCGCTCCACCATTTAGGTAAAGTTATCTGTGCTTTGTTTTTCTTTGTTTTTCTTTTGCTTTGTTGTTACGTACTCTCTGATCATGATGTTGTGTACAGAGAGACCGATATTAAGTGACAGTAATAGTAGCTTAATGACTTGTACACTCAGTGCTATAAGCCTTTGAACCCATAACCTCTCTTTATTGGTATTTTTCAAATCATTTTTTGACTTGCATCCAAGTGCCTTCAAACTGTTATTGAAAAGTAGCGAGTAGCACAACCCTGTGATCTCACAACTGGGACGCATCATGGTGCATACCCAACTGATGACACGCCAATCCTTCTCCATGGCTTTAACATCCAGTGATGTGGAGTGTAGACTAAGCATGGGTGTTGCCTGTGACATTGTGTAATATACTGAACAAAGATATAAACGCAACATGCACCAATTTCAAAGATTTTACTGAGTTACAGTTCATACAAGGAAATCAGTCAATTGAAATAAATTCATTAGGCCTTAATCTATGGATTTCATATGACTGGGCAGGGGTGCAGCCATGGGTGGTCCTTGGAGGGCATAGGCCCACCCACTGGGGAGCCAGGCCCAGCCAATCAGAATGAGTTTTTCCCCACAAAAGGGCATACCCCCTCAGATGATCCCGCAGGTGAAGAAGCCGGATGTTGAGGTCCTGGGCTGGTGTGGTTATACGTGGTCTGAGGTTGTAAGGCCGGTTGGACGTACTGCCAAATTCTCTAAAACAACATTGGAGGCAGTTTGGTAGAGAAATTAACATTAAATTCTCTGGCAGCTATGTTGGACATTCCTGCAGTCAGCCTGCCAATTGCACGCTCCCTCAAAACTTGAGATATCTGTGGCTTTGTGTTGTGTGACAAAATTACACATTTTGAAGTGGCCTTTTATTGTCCCCAGCACAAGGTGCACCTGTGTAATGATCATGCTGTTTAATCAGCTTCTTGATATGCCACCTGTCAGCTGGATGGATTATCTTGTCAAACTAACAGGGATGTAAACAAATTTGTGCACAACATTTGAGAGAAATTCACTTTTTGTTCGAATGGAAAATATCTAGGATTTCTATTTCAGCTCATGAAACATGGGACCAACACTTTACATTTTGCGGTTCTATTTTTGTTCAGTGAATTTACAATGGTGGGTACAGCTATACAACTCACCAGAAGAGAGCACAGAGAGGCCATCCAAGTCAGTGCTGAGAGGCTTGAGCCAATTACCCCTAATCAGTCTCTATCAATAGCAGCAATTCCCTCTAATACAGATGATTCATCAGCATTGACAATTGTCCCATTCTGAGCATAAATAGTACTAATCACTTTGAATCCTTTTGACCCATAGTAGTCTCAACTCTGACAGAGGGCCGTGCTATCATTGACAGGCCAACGTGACTGCTCCGCTGCTGCCTTAATACACACACAGGGACTGGGAGCTGCTAATGTGACGGCGTTGTGAACATGAGAGCTGGGCGCTAGCTGCCTCTGACAGTGCTCTGCTCGTGGTGCGGCGGCAGGCCGGGCCGTCGGTGTGGGTGAACAGCACAGCACACCCCAGCTGCTGGCCTCCCAGTCTTCCAGTAATCCCTGTGAAATCTCACATTCTCCCTGACAATTCACACTGTCTGTCGGCCTGACGCCCCATTTCATGCCTGCCATCCAGCCCCTCTGATCCACACCATAACAAGACACCCGAGCACTGCCGAGCCGAGTCCTACATCTGCCCTTCCCTGTCTCCCTGCCAGGAGGCTATCAAACACGGCACAGTACAGTACAGTGGCTCGTCTCTATCAACTGATGAGCACTTATGGGTTTGGGGTTGAAGGCACTTATTGTTTTGTTAAATGTTTTAGAATGTTTATTCCAAAGAGCATGCTGGCTTATTATTTGTCTATGTTGTCAGACCTTATGTCAGATTGGAGTTTGTTGACCACTATAGTGCCAATGCCAACCTCAGTAGGTGAATGTGAAGACTAAAGCCATGAATGCACTGTGATAGACTTATTGAATCTTAAAACCTTATCTTGGAGACTGAGACAATAAGCCCTACTATTGTGGGATTGTATTAATGTACAACATTAATTGAAGGGTTTTATTCTGTAGCATAATGAGCATATCAAGGTGTTGTTTTTCTGTCACTTCTTTTCTTTCTCTTTCTTGATTTTGAACCAAAGCAAAGTGAAACTGGTGCTTACCTCAGGACGGAACCCAGCATGGGGACGCAACGCTTTAGCTACACACCAACCAAACAACACACACGTACACACTTACGTACATGCAGATACAGACATTTACATCCATTTTCATTTTTTATTTTGAGGGGACAATATTCCTGTGTTAAACCTGTGGTAATTTCATGGTTATGAGATGCTTTACTTGTCTTACAATTTTGTTGATAACATGTGATATTAACATTTTCCTCTTATTTTAATATGCTGTGTACATGTTCCTTTTTACTGTCCTAATAGAGGCTTTGTATGGGTTTGACCAATGACATTATCTTAATAAGGAAAAGTCAAGTTGGTGATTTTCTCTTACCTTTGGAAACAAAAGTGTTAACTTTAATTCAACAGAATATACAAATGTAAATGTTGATAGGGCTTGTAAGGCAAGACATAAGGTAATACCTCTGGTTCCAAAGAAACATATATATATACTGTCTATGTGAATTAGGTATTTTATTTTTCACCCGAAGCCTTAATGTTTAGTGACGTGCTTGGTTGCACACAAGGAGTGATGTATTTCTCAATATTTCCCTAAACAGATAAACAGTGGCTGGGCTCTGAGTGGATGAAAGCTATAGCCTCAAGTTGTTTGACCCATTTCTCTGGAGGAGGCTTTGTGAGCTGATGATGAATAAGGCTGTGTGTATTTATACACAAACACACTTTAAGCCAGCTTGTTTTGGACGGCAGGACAGGCAGCGGTTCCCAGCAGCCTACGTGAAGCACAAAAATCACACTTGGCTCCAAAGTTAATTTAGAAAAATAGTCTACATGGAAACTGTATGGGCACAGCTGTTTTGTTATAACATAAGAAACTAGTTTAAATGACATGTGAATTGACAGGGGTGGACAATATTAATCTTCGATTTATCATGGCAGTATGAGGTTGGACCACAGACATGTGAAGCCCCATAGACAAGAGGGAACAGCCCATTTGAAGTTGATGTCAATGGTGGGAATATAAATCTCTCCTGCATGTTCTGTCTCTCATTCATTAGTTCACTCTCACTGAAAGTCTATCTCCCGTTTCCTTTTCTCACACCGTTAAAACAAGAAAGAAATAGTTTCCACTGCCACTCCAAATCTGTACAGGAAGAGAGAGCGAGATAATGTCCAGCGTTACTGCTCTGAAATGACATATAGTGGGGCCGAGCGTATGTGTGTGTGTGTGAGTTTAAAGGGGGAAGTGTTGGTTTGTCTGTTTGTGTCCACATGCTATTTCAGTATATGAATGGCTGTTAATGTATGCTCTGGGAATAGCTCTGGTGTGAAGGAGAGCAGAGGAGTGAAGGAGCAGGAAGTGAACTCTTGGCTGGGCCTTAGCGTTGAGCAGGATGTGCAGTGTGTATCTGCTTGCAGACCGATAGAGACACAGATGAAGATTGGGAGGGAGTAGGGAGAGAGAGGAGCATGGAGAGCTCAGCAGGGTGGACATAAGCCCATTGTTTAAATATGAAAGACTGATCTTAGTTCTAAACCTCGCCATTCAGAAAACATTAAGAGCCTCCCTATCTTTTTCCCTTCTTCCTTCCTTTTATTTATTTTTACTTTTTTTAAAGAGTAAACCCCTGTCCACTCTTATATTGTACAATGCATAGTGTGCTCTACTTTCAGAAAACTCTTAACAAATTAAAGGTCTAATGAAGCTGTTTTTATTTAAATATTACATCCTTTCTGGGTATTAATAAAGTACTTTACTTTGATTGTTTCAATCAAAATTATCCCAAAAAATAGCTTCTTAGCAAAGAGCAATTTCTCAAGTAAGTCTGTCTGGGAGTGGTCTGAGTAGGGAGGGGAAAATTGAAAACTAGCCGTTATTGGCAGAGAGGTTTGGAATTCTCTTTCTTATTGGTCTATTAACATCAACAATTTTTTTGGGAGCATGGCCTTATTTCTATTGCAGCATATTTGATGACTATCATTCAGATTCCATTCACCCAGTTCAAGGCTACTACATGATAATCAAATGGTCCCTATACCCATCATGAGGTTGCTACAACCTAGCCTATGAATGAAAGTTTTACAATGTAGGTGCACAAGTCGAGAGAAACATTTGAGGAGACACTTGCCTGTATCTAGCTGATCTAGGATGTAATCATTAGTCCAACAGTTGCAAACGAGAGTTTCTATTGGACAAATTCATGTATGTTTATCCCCGTTTCGTTTTTTTCAACGGAATTGGCAGAATGAATACACCCCTGATCACGCGTAAACACAGTTTACTTTCATAGCAGCCACATTGTATTCCTTCTGTCATCTATGCACTCTCCTCCTCTCACCTTTTCCCTTCGCTTGTGAACTTCAAAGCACAACACATCAGCTGTCTGTGACCAGGCGAAAAAACCTTTCCAAACCAAAACCAGAACTAACGTGTTAGTAAACCCACTACAATCAAACAGTGAGTTTACATTGTACAGTCAGTAAGCAGTTTAGCACTTACACCAATGGGCCCCGGTGGCAATAAATTAGTAAAACCAAAAGCTTACCTTGAATTGGAAGAGTTCCAGTGTTGTGTTGGATAGTCATAGCCAGCTAGCCAACATAGCATCCCTCTGTTTGAGCAGGTTGTTTGAATAGGCTAAACTAGCTAGCTGCATTTGCTAGCTAAGTAAGTGAGACTGAAAAAAAATGACAAACTCTCTATCTCACCACATTTTATACACTGCAGTGTTAGCTAGCTGTAGCTTATGCTTTCAGTACTAGATTAATTATCTGATGCTTTGATTGGGTGGACAACATGTCTGGTCATGCTGCAAGAGCTCTGATAGGTTGGAGGACATCCTCTGAGAGGTGTCATAATTACTGTCTAAGTCTATGGAAGGGGGTGAGAACCATGAGCCTCCTAGGTTTTGTAATGAAGTCAATGTACCCAGAGGAGGACAGAAGCTAGCTGTTCTCTGGCTACACCATGGTGCTACCCTACAGAGTGCTGTTGAGGCTACTGTAGACCTTCATTGCAAAAAAAGTGTTTGAATCAATTATTTGGTGACGTGAATATATTTTGTATAGTGTTATCTAAAAAGGATAACTTTTTTAATGTTTTACCATTTTTATTTTTATGAAATTCCCTTTCCTTCTCTGAGGAGCCTCCACTGGTTCCCACAGTGGACCGGGTTGGATTCGAAGGGAAGGAGAGACTTGACACTTTCATTGGCCTTTATTACAAGCAGCTGCTTTCCTCCATTTATTCCCCCAAACTGCACTTTTCTGGAAAATTCATTGAATTATGATTTTATTACCCTCGTGACCCCCTAAAACCCTCCTCAATCGCCTTTCCTCTCGCATGTTGCTTCCTCATTTTCCTCTCTCCCCGATCCAACCACTGATTTCCCACTTTTTCTTCCTTCGTTACCTCTTAGCACTGCTCTCACCTCTCCGTCTGTCTCCCGCTCTCTTCTTGACACTCAGCACGAACCACTAGTCCATGCTAACAACCCTCCTCCTCTACTCCTCCTTCCCTATGCCTCCTCTCTCCCATGATCAAGTCGCTTCCAGTTGTTTTTCCTGCTCAAGAAGACAGTTGTCTAAATGTTTATGCGAACAACTACTTTATTTTTCTTAACGCCCTGATCAAGTTCCAAAATGAACTTCAAAATTTGACGACGTTATTATGTGCTTGCTTTTCAAGTCAAGAAGTATATTTCAAAGGAATTTAAGAGACAGAGCATCATTATTGAGGAAACGCAGGACAATACGAGAAAGAAATGTTCAGAGGGAAATATGCTAAGAAAGATGCCAGTAAAGTAAACATGAGTGGATGAAATTGCACAATTGAGCCAGACCACAGCCCCACCAGCCAAGTCATGTGCTGAGAGGGAGAGGGAGAGAAAGAATGAGAGAGTTGAAGTACCAGTCATAGCTTAAGTAAACAACATAGAAAAAAACTGAGTGGCGGTGAGCTGCTGCATCGTCAGGTTTTCATGTTGGCGTCTCAGTCTGAGTGCCCTTCAGCATTGGTGTCTTCTTACCAGGCCTTCAAGTCATCACCCAGTCTCCACATGACAGAGACAGACAGTCTTTGTTCAAGCAGAGGAGGTAGTTGTGGCTGGTGGCTGCCCCATGTCTTCTTCAGTATGTTTTGCTTGGAGCGTTCTGTCTCCACCAGGCAGTGAAATAGTCAGACCGCAGACCTGATCAACAGACAAGACAGACTAAGAAGACACCGTGTAATCTAGAATATCATATTGCCGTTTTTCAAGGCTTGACTCTATTGATATGATTAATTTACGGTACTTCTCCTAAAGTGAATTGACTAAAACAACAAACAACTTAAAAGGAAAACACAACTATTTTGGTGAAAATAGCAGTTCAGTTTCTGATCTAATCTGGGGTCTAATAGTCATGTATGAGTACACAGATACACACAGACACAAACAAAACGCAGACACACGAACAAACACACAGCTGGATGGCAGACTGCCCTGTCACTGTTCATGACTGGCTGTTCCAGATTAGGTCAGATTAAATTAGGTTTCCCTGCTCCATTTGGAGTGTCAGTTCTTGTAGAAAAAGTCATTACTAAAACAAAGGCAATGTTACTGACGGCCTGAACTGAACACGCACTGAGACGCCTGCCAGAATGTCACAGAGCCGAGGGTCCACACACTCTCCTAAACACACTGCCCATTTACATTAAACACACACACTCACACACACAACCAATTTGATCCCATATAGAAATGGTGGATTTGGTCCATCATCTCATAAAGATTACTGGGGTGATTGAGGTGGAAGTAGAATTTGTGGTTGCAGAGTAGGAAAGTTCAACAGGCATGTAGACTGAATAGGGATAGACAGAAGCACTGAAACAACCAATTGACATCAGATATTATTCTGTCTCCAGAGATAATGGAACTTTATTTACCAAACAAGCACACCAGTATTTAAAAAAAAAATAATTTCAAATATAAACATTTTTTCAAGCGCTTTCTTGAAAATAAAAACCTAGGTTTTGAATAGAAAGCAATACACAAAAAAACTAACAGTATTTTTCTACTTTACATTGTCAATATTGTTCTTATTTTGCTTTAGTGAAATGAATGTATTTATTGCATGTCTAAATGTTTTATAGGTCATTGTTTTGTGTACATTTCAATTGTGTCTTAATAAATCATGTTTGATAAGGCTTTTATTTGTTTTAAGCCATTGTGAGAATTGTATGTTTTTTGTTTGTTTCTATACTCAAAATCAACTTGGCAATAAAAATGAATTGCATAATGGTTTCACAAAGCGGCTGTCTTCTCATTTTATTTTTCTAGTCATTTCTAAGGAATGAATCCATTCAAATCAATAAGATTGTCTTTCAGCACCAGGGCTCAATTCAATCCGTAGCGCAGAATATCTGCATTCTAGCACAGTTCACATTTAAAGGTCATTTCTGATTGAGCCGACATATGCAGTCTCCGCGACCACGGGAACATTGCCTTTAATTGTCAATCTTGCTATAAAGCTGATCTTCAGTCCTACGGATTGAATAGAGCCCCTAGTGTTGTGTTGAAGAGGTTCACCACATTGTGCCAAACAGTGGCAGCTCACACAATGCAGTCTGTGATTCGGCTTCCATCAAATAACTGAGATGAGTGAGATAGCTATTTTACCTTCCGGGAGACTAATCAAAAAGTGCAGCTTTTATCACCTGTGCTGGAAATATTTCATTGAGGTGTCACTGAATGTCAATGGTGATGACCTTATCTTTTTTAATAAAGACCAATGGAACAGAGACACGGAACCTTATGTGAAAGTAAGAATTTCAGCGGAATCTCATGCATCACATTAGGTCCACATGCAACACTGAACAGATCAATTACCCTGTCAGCAAGAGCAAGAGCAAGAGCAGCCAGACGCACACATGTACACACACATGTTCACACACACCATGTGTGCACGTTTCCTGATAGGCTATTCACAGCACATGTGAAATCATTGTATAATTTCCATACATATCGGATATGGATCCATAGCCAGCGCCTTGCTATGACTTGCTTCTTGACATGGAAGACAAAAAGAGAGAACGCTGTACCTGAAATATAGAGCTCTACTTGCACCACCAACTTCACGTTCAACGAATAGGAACATTATGACACGGTCAGTGCCACAAAATAATCTATCTTCAAATACATAAATTCACTATATACTGTAATGCAAACTTCTCTTTGGTAATGAGCCAGCTCTGTTCTGTGATTTCATTGAGAAGCTCATATACCAACATGATATACAGTGTTCCCATAGTGAGTTCCCCAGAGTGTCCCAGCTAGCTGTATTCCTGTCCTGAGCCTTGGCGGGCAGGGGTAGCGGGGCCAAGGCGGAGATGCCTATGCCAGGGCAGATTGTGATGAGGTGGTCTGAAAAAGGCAGGGCTTCACTGGCAGTGTGCCATCCCTCACTCTGCCCCCTGCAACGCGTCAAATCAAATGGCAAAGGTCTGAGGTGTCTGGTATCGGGCAATGGTGCCCTGACCCAGAATGATAATGTCAGGGGGCACAGACGGTGGGTGCTATAACTATGCAACAACCCCCTACCCTACCACCACCCCCCAGCCTGTCACACAAGCACTTTTATGGGCATTCCTTGCAAGGCACAGACTCATGGGCATATACTTAATCACTGACACACACACAGTAGGTACAGTATATGAGATCATGATCAACACAGATGTGAGCGTAAAAAACATATGGAGCCACATGCCAAGGATAGCATTCAATCTACATCATTTAAACTCACTTTGGTTACATTGAGAACATGTTCATGCTTTTGGGGCATTGCCAAGGTGTGCCCTGCTGACCGTACAGGGGAGCTGGCTAATGGCAGATAGAGGCTGCTGAAGCAAAGTTCATAGCCCAAATCAGAATCGCTTTTATTTGCCAAGTACATGTACAGTTGGAGCTCAAGATAGTTGGAAGTTTACAAACACCTTAGCCAAATACATTTAAACTCAATTTTTCACAATTCCTGACAAAATGTCCCTGTCTTAGGTCAGTTAGGATCACCACTTTATTTTAAGAATGTGAAATGTCAGAATAATAGTAGAGAGAATGATTTATTTCAGCTTTTATTTCTTTCATTGCATTTCCAGTGGGCCAGAAGTTTACATACACTTAATTAGTATTTGGTAGCATTGCCTTTAAATTGTTTAACTTGGGTCAAACGTTTCGGGTAGCCTTCCACAACCTTCCCACAATAAGTTGGGTGAATTTTGGCCCATTCCTCCTGATAGAGCTGGTGTAAGTCAGGGTAGTAGGCCTCCTTGCTCGCACGCACTTTTTCAGTTCTGCCCACAAATGTTCTATAGGATGGAGGTCAGGGCTTTGTGATGGCCATTCCAATACCTTGACTTTGTTGTCCTTAAGCCGTTTTGCCACAACTTTGGAAGTATGCTTGGGGTCATTGTCCATTTGGAAGACCCATTTGTGACCAAGCTTTAACATCCTGACTGATGTCTTGAGATGTTGCTTCAATATATCCACATAATTTTCCTCCCTCACGATGCCATCTATTTTGTGAAGTGCACCAGTCCCTCCTGCAGCAAAGCACCCCCACAACATGATGCTGCAACCCCCATGCTTCACGGTTGTGATGGTGTTCTTCGGCTTGCAAGCCTCCCCCTTTTTCCTCCAAACACAACGATGGTCATTATGGCCAAACAGTTCTATTTTCGTTTCATCAGACCAGAGGACATTTCTCCAAAAGGTACAATCTTTGTCCCCATGTGCAGTTGCAAACCGTGGTCTGGCTTTTTTTATGGCGGTTTTGGAGCAGTGGCTTCTTCCTTGCTGAGCCACCTTTCAGGTTATGCCAATATAGGACTCGTTTTACTGTGGATATAGATACTTTGTACCTGTTTCCTCCAGCATCTTCACAAGGTCCTTTGCTGTTATTCTGGGATTGATTTGCACTTTTCGCACCAAAGTACGTTCATCTCTAGGAGCCAGAACACGTCTCCTTCCTGAGCGTTATGACGGCTGCGTGGTCCCATGGTGTTTATACTTGCATACTATTGTTTGTACAGATGAACGTGGTACCTTCAGGCGTTTGGAAATTTCTCCCACGGATGAACCAGACTTGTGGAGGTCTAAAATTGTTGTTCTGAGGTCTTGTCTGATTTCTTTTGATTTTCCCATGATGTCAAGCAAAGAGGCACTGAGTTTGAAGGTAGGACTTGAAATACATCCACAGGTACACCTCCAATTGACTCAAATTATGTAAATTAGCTTATCAGAAGCTTCTAAAGCCATGACATCATTTTCTGGAATTTTCCAAGCTGTTTAAAGGCACAGTCAACTTAGTGTATGTAAACTTCTGACCCACTGGAATTGTGATACAGTGAATTATAAGTGAAATAATCTGTCTGTAAACAATTGTTGGAAAAATTACTTGTGTCATGCACAAAGTAGATGTCCTAACCGACTTGCCAAAACTATAGTTTGTTAACAAGTAATTTGTGGAGTGGTTGAAAAAAAGGTTTTAATGACTCCAACCTAAGTGTATGTAAACTTCCGACTTCAACTGTGTGTACCAGGAATTTGACCAGGTGGAACTAAATAGGCCAAATATCAGCCAAAGGTAACTCCCCATTTCAGATGGTCATACCAACATGGCCCCTAGGTACTGAGTGTACCACCATTCTGCATAGACATCCCAGTAGTCTTCCAGGAAAACGACATCTAGGGATGGGAGTGGCCGTGTGTGTGTGTGTGTGGACAGTATGCAGGCCTGGCTGTGTGTGGCGTCTGGAATGCAGTGTTGAACCCTGGAGAAGTAGGGGAGGAAGGCGGGGGACCGAGGTGAGGGGTGGAAGGCGGGGGACCGAGGTGAGGGGAGGAAGGTGGGGGACCGAGGTGAGGGGTGGAAGGCGGGGGACCGAGGTGAGGGGAGGAAGGCGGGGTACCGAGGTGAGGGGAGGAAGGCGGGGGACCGAGGTGAGGGGAGGAAGGCGGGGGACCGAGGTGAGGGGAGGAAGGCGGGGGACCGAGGTGAGGGGAGGAAGGCGGGGGACCGAGGCAGTGGTGGAAAAAGTACTAAATGGTCATACTCGAGTAAAAGTAAAGATACCTTAATAGAAAATGACCCAAGTAAAAGTGAAAGTCACCCAGTAAAATTCTACTTGAGTAAAAGTCTAAAAGTACTTGGTTTGAAATGTTCTTAAGAATCAAAAGTAAATGAAACTGCTAAAATGTACTTAAGTATCAAAAGTAAAAGTATAAACCATTTCAAATTCTGTATATTAAGTAAACCAGACAAAACAATTTTCTTGTTTTTTTTAAATTGATGGATAGCCAGGGGCACACTCCAACACTCCTACATAATTTACAGATAGCCAGGGGCACACTCCAACACTCCTACATAATTTACAGATAGCCAGGGGCACACTCCAACACTCCTACATAATTTACAGATAGCCAGGGGCACACTCCAACACTCCTACATAATTTACAGATAGCCAGGGGCACACTCCAACACTCCTACATAATTTACAAACAAAGCATTTGTGTTAAATGAGTCCGCCAGATCAGAGGCAGTAGGGATGACGAGGGATGTTCACTTGATAAGTGTGTGAATTGGACCATTTTCCTTCTTGAGTACTTTAGGGTGTCAGGGAAAATTTACGGAGTAAAATGTGCATTATTTTCTTCAGGAATGTAGCGAAGTAAAAGTAAAAGTTGGCAAAAATATAAATAGTAAAATACAGATACCCCCCAAAACTACTTAAGTAGTACTTTAAACAATTTTTACTTAAGTACTTTACACCACTGGACCGTTGAGAGGGGAGGAAGGCGGGGGACCCAGGTGAGGGGAGGGAGGCGGGTGACCGAGGTGAGGGGAGGAAGGCGGGGGACCGAGGTGAGGAAGGCGGGTGACCGAGGTGAGGGGAGGAAGGCGGGGGACCCAGGTGAGGGGAGGGAGGCGGGTGACCGAGGTGAGGGGAGGAAGGCGGGGGACCCAGGTGAGGGGAGGGAGGCGGGTGACCGAGGTGAGGGGAGGAAGGCGGGGGACCGAGGTGAGGGGAGGAAGGCGGGGGACCCAGGTGAGGGGAGGAAGGCGGGGGACCCAGGTGAGGGGAGGAAGGCGGGGGACCGAGGTGAAGAAGGCAGGGGTGAGGGGGACTGGATGAGAAGGGCAATCTGACTGTTGTTTCATCCTCAGGGTCAGGGTCCTTGCCAGTCAGGACATACACACGCTGTCTGTCTGCTCAGCATTTAGCCCCCCACCCCCCAAACAAACACACAATCACACACCACTTTAGCCTATAAAGGGAGCCAGCATGTGTATGTGAGTGTCTGTTGAGGGGCAGAGCCGTTAAGAGGGTATTGATCTTCTGATCTCTCCTCTCTACCCAGACCTCTAACTCTGTCATATGTCATACCCAACCCTCATGTTCTTCACCACATGAGTTTCTCTCTGTGTCTCTCTTCCTCTCTCTTCCTCTCCCTGTCCACACTTCCCCTCTCTCCCTCTATTCCTCTCTCCCACTCCCTCTCCCCCTCTCACTCCTTGGACTCCCACAGAATGGAAAACAGCTGGGTCTGGGACTGCCCAGAGCACATTATGCCCAGCTATTCAATGATCCCCCACCTCTCCTCTCCTCTCCTCCACCCTGTCCAGTGCTCTCTCTTGCTCCCTCTCCTCATTTAAGGTGTGGTTGTGCAGCTGAACAAAAGGAAAACAGCTTGTATGAGAACATGGTTCTCACCCACATATGGTACTCTCCTCTCTCCCTCTCTGTTTCTGTGAATTAATTCCCCAACCCAACTCCCTGCTGATCTTCTGCTGTTATGACTGCTCCTGCTTTTGACAAGTAGAAAAAGGATAAGATATAGAGCAGCCGAGCTCTCCGGCTAAGTATGTGTACCCCTAACTTGAGTAACGTGTTAAAGAAATGAATATCCCCCCATCCTCACCCAGTTCACCTGCTGTGGAAGGTAGAGAGGTTGCAGACTGCAGAGTAGTACGACAACAGCAGCTGCAAAGTAACAGAGAGAACAATGGAACATTGGTTGGACATGAGAGACTTTTCTATTGAACGACGATTGACTAAACATAAAGCAGCATGTTGGTAAAATGGCTACTGGTCAGACATGTAGGGGAGACCATACACAGGAAACCATACACAAAATGAGTCATGTGACCAAATATTTAGGAAGAGATGATCATTTCATGGAGTCTGTGAAGAGAAACCATATGGAAAAAGTGGTAAGTTACTTGTAAAAAATAGATTTTCAAAAAGTAATATTGTGTTACAGGTTTTATGATGCTTGTATCTAAACCAATGTAGATCATTTTAAGATTGTTTTATACATCAGGCTAATATAATCAAAATGTTTGCCTTGGGGTAAATTGAGCCAATGGCCATGGGGTAAGTTGATCCAATGACCACTATTGGGCTCTCGAGTGGCAACGGTCTAAGGCACTGCATCTCAGTGCAAGAGGCGTCACTACAGTCCCTGATTCGAATCCAGGCTGAATCACATCTGGCCGTGATTGGGAGTCCCATAGGGCGGCGCACAATTGGCCCAGCGTCGTCCAGGTTTGGCCGGGGTAGGCCGTCATTGTAAATAAGAGTTTGTTCTTAACTGACTTGCCTAGTTAAATAAAGGTTCAATTAAAAATACCCCATAGAAATTATGATACATTTTGTCAGTTTTATGCATAATATGCATAGTATTTTTGAAATGTCTCATGCATATGAACTCAAGATAGTGCATTTTCTATTGTTACAGAGCAGATATCATTATGCCCCCATGTATACACTATTAGAGAAAAGGGTTCCAAAAGGGTTGTTCGCCTGTCCCCATAGGAGAACCCATTTTGGTTCCAGGTAGAACCCGTTTGGGTTCCATGTAGAACCCAATGTGGAAAGGGTTTTTACCTGGAACCAAAAAGGGTTCTTCAAAGGGTTATCCTATGGGGACAGCCAAAGAACCCTTGTAGGTTCTAGATATCACTTTTTTTAGAGTGTACAAATGTAAAACAAGCAGGGGTCTAGCCCCCCTTGAGGTTCTTGAGAGAGCAGCCAAGGAAGTGAGAGAAGGGAAGAAGTCCATTCGAGCAGCAGGAAGGGATGGAAATAATTGTTGAATGACACTGAAGAGGTACATTGACAAAAATGAAAACAAACATGTACCTGTGTGAAAGAGAGGCTATGACAGAGTAGCAGATGCACACAAGGTCTTATCTGATGACATGGAGTCTGAGCTTGGTAAACATATCAAGAATCTCGCAGACTAGTTTCATGGGCTTAGTAGCCTCAAATGCAGAGAACTTGCTTATAAATTGGCAGATTGAAACAACATCCCTGTCTCAGACAACTGGTCAAGAAATGGAAGGATAAGTGATAATGAACAGATATATATACAGTGAGGAGAACAAGTATTTGATACACTGCCGATTTTGCAGGATTTCCTACTTACAAAGCATGTAGAGGTCTGTAATTTTTTATCATAGGTACACTTCAACTGTGAGAGACGGAATCTAAAACAAAAATCCAGAAAAATCACATTGTATGATTTTTAAGTAATTAATTTGCATTTTATTGCATGACATAAGTATTTGATACATCAGAAAAGCAGAACTAATATTTGGTACAGAAACCTTTGTTTGCAATTACAGAGATCATACGTTTCCTGTAGTTCTTGACCAGGTTTGCACACACTGCAGCAGGGATTTTGGCCCACTCCTCCATACAAACCTTCTCCAGATCATTCAGGTTTCGGGGCTGTCGCTGGGCAATACGGACTTTCAGCTCCCTCCAAAGATTTTCTATTGGGTTCAGGTCTGGAGACTGGCTAGGCCACTGCAGGACCTTGAGATGCTTCTTACGGAGCCACTCCTTAGTTGCCCTGGCTGTGTGTTTCGGGTCGTTGTCATGCTGGAAGACCCAGCCACGACCCATCTTCAATGCTCTTACTGAGGGAAGGAGGTTGTTGGCCAAGATCTCGCGATACATGGCCCCATCCATCCTCCTCTCAATACGGTGCAGTCGTCCTGTCCCCTTTGCAGAAAAGCATCCCCAAAGAATGATGTTTCCACCTCCATGCTTCACGGTTGGGATGGTGTTCTTGGGGTTGTACCCATCCTTCTTCTTCCACCAAACACGGCGAGTGGAGTTTAGACCAAAAAGCTCTATTTTTGTCTCATCAGACCACATGACCTTCTCCCATTCCTCCTCTGGATCATCCAGATGGTCATTGGCAAACTTCAGACGGGCCTGGACATGCGCTGGCTTGAGCAGGGAGACCTTGCGTGCGCTGCAGGATTTTAATCCATGACGGCGTAGTGTGTTACTAATGGTTTTCCGTGAGACTGTGGTCCCAGCTCTCTTCAGGTCATTGACCAGGTCCTGCCGTGTAGTTCTGGGCTGATCCCTCACCTTCCTCATGATCATTGATGCCCCACGAGGTGAGATCTTGCATGGAGCCCCAGACCGAGGGTGATTGACCGTCATCTTGAACTTCTTCCATTTTCTAATAATTGCGCCAACAGTTGTTGCCTTCTCACCAAGCTGCTTGCCTATTGTCCTGTAGCCCATCCCAGCCTTGTGCAGGTCTAGAATTTTATCCCTGATGTCCTTACACAGCTCTCTGGTCTTGGCCATTGTGGAGAGGTTGGAGTCTGTTTGATTGAGTGTGTGGACAGGTGTCTTTTGTACAGGTAACGAGTTCAAACAGGTGCAGTTAATACAGGTAATTAGTGGAGAACAGGAGGGCTTCTTAAAGAAAAACTAACAGGTCTGTGAGAGCCGGAATTCTTACTGGTTGGTAGGTGATCAAATACTTATGTCATGCAAAAAAATGCAAATTAATTACTTAAAAATCATACAATGTGATTTTCTGGATTTTTGTTTTAGATTCCGTCTCTGACAGTTGAAGTGTACGTACCTATGATAAAAATTACAGATCTCTACATGCTTTGTAAGTAGGAAAACCTGCACAATCGGCAGTGTATCAAATACTTGTTTTCCCCACTGTATATATATATGAATGTTGGCATGCATTTAAGATATACATCAATTAAACTTTGATCTACCAGCATTAATTAAACTTTGACCTAGCAGCACCATCACCCACTGACCAAAATAGGGGATTGTTGTCCAATTTATTTTTGCTTAGAGGATGTTTTTATTTATTTATTGGGCACAGGGGAGGGTGGTGGATTTTCTCAGTGGTTTACATTCACCCTTTTGCAGGTTTTACTATATCAATTCATCCATCCTAGACACATTTCCTCGTCTGCTTGCATAAGCCTCCCCTATCAAGGTGTTTTGGTACTTCCTTATGAACTACGCTTTCTGCATGCTTACTAACCCCAGGTCAATATAGTCTACCAGTCTAACGGTCTATCCTGCCATACTGTTAAGGCGTTCCTCCTCCTCTCCATTTTCGGAAAAGGAGGAGTATTGAGGGAACCAAGGCGCAGCGAAGTTTGAACACATAATGATTTATTAAATAAACAAAATAGACAAAGACGAAAACGAACTATACTGGATATAACTAACAAAATAACAAAACGATGTAGACAGACCTGAACAACCGAACTTACATATACACGAAGCACGCTGACACAGGAACAGACTACATAAACCGAAAACGAAACGAACAACCGAAACAATCCCGTATGGTGTAAGACATAACACAGACACAGGAGACAATCACCCACAAACACACAGTGATAATGCCCTACCTAAATATGACTCTTGATTAGAGGAAAATGCAAACCACCTGCCTCTAATCAAGAGCCATACCAGGCAAACCGAAACCAACATAGAAACAGGTAACATAGACTGCCCACCCAAAACACATGCCCTGACCATAAACACATAAAAACTAACATAAATAGGTCAGGACTGTTACAGTACCCCCCCCCCAAGGTGCGAACGCCGGGCGCACCAGCACAAAGTCCAGGGGGGGGTCCGGGTGGGCAGTTGACCACGGTGGTGGTTCCGGTTCAGGACGCTGTCCCCGTACCACCATAGTCACTCCCCTCTTCTTTCTACCCCTTCTAATGCCCACCCTAACACTACCTTCCCCTAAATAAACAGCTAGCACCAGGACAAGGGGCAGCACCGGGACAAGGGGTAGCACCGGGACAAGGGGCAGCACCGGGACAAGGGGCAGCACCAGGATAAGGACCATCACCGGAATAAGGGGCAGCACCGGGACAAGGGGCAGCACTGGGACAAGGGGCAGCACCGGGACAAGGGGCAGCACCGGGACAAGGGGCAGCACCGGGACAAGGGGCAGCACCGGGACAAGGGGCAGCACCGGGACAAGGGGCAGCACCGGGACAAGGGGCAGCACCGGGACAAGGGGCAGCACCGGGACAAGGGGCAGCACCGGGACAAGGGGCAGCACCGGGACAAGGGGCAACACCGGGACAAGGGGCAACACCGGGACAAGGGGCAGATCCCGGCTGAAGGACTCTGGCAGGTCCTGTTTGGACGGCTCTGGCAGGTCCATGCTGGCTGACGGCTCTCGACGCTCATGGCAGACTGACGGCTCTCTACGCTCATGGCAGGCTGACGGCTCTCTACGCTCATGGCAGGCTGACGGCTCTCGACGCTCATGGCAGGCTGACGGCTCTCGACGCTCATGGCAGGCTGACGGCTCTCGACGCTCATGGCAGGCTGACGGCTCTCGACGCTCATGGCAGGCTGACGGCTCTCGACGCTCATGGCAGGCTGACGGCTCTCGACGCTCATGGCAGGCTGACGGCTCTCGACGCTCATGGCAGGCTGACGGCTCTCGACGCTCATGGCAGGCTGACGGCTCTCGACGCTCATGGCAGGCTGACGGCTCTCGACGCTCATGGCAGGCTGACGGCTCTCGACGCTCATGGCAGGCTGACGGCTCTCGACGCTCATGGCGCTCTGACGGCTCTGGCTGCTCATGGCTCTCTGACGGCTCTGGCTGCTCATGGCTCACTGACGGCTCTGGCTGCTCATGGCTCTTTGACGGCTCTGGCTGCTCATGGCTCTCTGACGGCTCTGGCTGCTCATGGCTCTCTGACGGCTCTGGCTGCTCATGGCTCTCTGACGGCTCTGGCTGCTCATGGCTCTCTGACGGCTCTGGCTGCTCATGGCTCGCTGGCGGCTCTGGCAGATCCTGTCTGGTTGGCGGCTCTGGCAGATCCTGTCTGGTTGGCGGCTCTGGCAGATCCTGTCTGGTTGGCGGCTCTGGCAGATCCTGTCTGGTTGGCGGCTCTGGCAGATCCTGTCTGGTTGGCGGCTCTGGCAGATCCTGTCTGGTTGGCGGCTCTGGCAGATCCTGTCTGGTTGGCGGCTCTGGCAGATCCTGTCTGGTTGGCGGCTCTGGCAGATCCTGTCTGGTTGGCGGCTCTGGCAGATCCTGTCTGGTTGGCGGCTCTGGCAGATCCTGTCTGGTTGGCGGCTCTGGCAGATCCTGTCTGGCTGACGGCTCTAGCGGCTCCTGTCTGGCTGATGGCTCTAGCGGCTCCTGTCTGGCTGACGGCTCTGTAGGCTCATGGCAGACGGGCGGCTTTGCAGGCTCATGGCAGACGGATGGCTCAGATGGCGCTGGGGAGACGGATGGCTCAGATGGCGCTGGGGAGACGGATGGCTCAGATGGCGCTGGGGAGACGGATGGCTCAGATGGCGCTGGAGAGACGGATGGCTCAGATGGCGCTGGAGAGACGGATGGCTCAGATGGCGCTGGGGAGACGGATGGCTCTGGCCGGATATGGCGCACTGTAGACCTGGTGCGTGGTGCCGGAACTGGAGGCACCGTGCTAATGACAAGCACCTTCCTACTAGTGCGGGGAGCAGGGACAGGGCACACTGTATTCTCAAAGCCTACTCTATCCCTGATGCGTGGTACCGGCACTGGTGACGCCGGGCTGAGGACAAGCACATCAGGATTAGTAGGGGGAGAAGATACAGTGGGTTCAGGGCTCTGGAGACGCACTGGTAGCTTAGTGCGTGGGGCCGGAACTGGAGGCACCGGGCTAGATACACGCACTACAGGGAGAGTGCGTGGAGGAGGAACAGGGCTCAGGATACGCACTGGTAGCCTAGTGCATAGTGTAGACACTGTAGGTACTAGGCTGGGGCGGGGAGGTGGTGCCGGAAATACCGGACCGTGGAGGCGTACTGGCACTCTTGAGCATTGAGCTTGCCCAACCTTACCTGGTTGAATACTCCCGGTTGCCCGACCAGTGCGGGGAGGTGGAATAACCCGCACCGGCCTATGTAGGCGAACCGGGGAAACCATGCGTAAGGCAGGTGCCATGTATGCTGGCCCGAGGAGACGCACTGGAGACCAGACACGTTGAGCCGGCCTCATGACACCTGGCTCAATACCCAATCTAGCCCTCCCAGAGCGGGAAGGTGGAATAACCCGCACTGGGCTATGCACTCGTACAGGAGACACCGTGCGCTCTACTGCGTAACACGGCGCCTGCCCGTACTCCCGCTCTCCACGGTAAGCCTGGGAAGTGGGCGCAGGTCTCCTACCTGCCCTTGGCCCACTACCCTTTAGCCCCCCCCCAAGAAATTTTTGGGAGTTACTCACGGGCTTTTTCGGCTTCCGTGCCAGACGCGTTCCCTCATAGCTCCGGTTCCTCTCTCCGGTAGCCTCCGCTCTCCTCAGTGCCTCCAGCTGTTCCCATGGGAGGCGATCCCTCCCAGCCAGGATCTCCTCCCAAGTGTAGCAACCCTTTCCGTCCAAAACATCGTCCCATGTCCATTGCTCCTTCTTTTCCTGTCCCTTTCTCCTTTGACTCCGCTGCTTGGCTCTGGGTTGGTGGGTGATTCTGTTAAGGCGTTCCTCCTCCTCTCCATTTTCGGAAAAGGAGGAGTATTGAGGGAACCAAGGCGCAGCGAAGTTTGAACACATAATGATTTATTAAATAAACAAAATAGACAAAGACGAAAACGAACTATACTGGATATAACTAACAAAATAACAAAACGATGTAGACAGACCTGAACAACCGAACTTACATATACACGAAGCACGCTGACACAGGAACAGACTACATAAACCGAAAACGAAACGAACAACCGAAACAATCCCGTATGGTGTAAGACATAACACAGACACAGGAGACAATCACCCACAAACACACAGTGATAATGCCCTACCTAAATATGACTCTTGATTAGAGGAAAATGCAAACCACCTGCCTCTAATCAAGAGCCATACCAGGCAAACCGAAACCAACATAGAAACAGGTAACATAGACTGCCCACCCAAAACACATGCCCTGACCATAAACACATAAAAACTAACATAAATAGGTCAGGACTGTTACACATACACTGAGCGCACAAAACATTAAGAACACCTGCTCTTTCCAGGACAGACTGACCAGGTAAATCCAGGTGAAAGCAATGATCCCTTATTGATGTCACTTGTTAAATCCACTTCAGTCAGTGTAGATGAAGGGGAGGAGACAGGTTGAAGAAGGATTTTTAAGCCTTGAGACATGGATTGTGTATGTGTGCCATTCAGAGGGTGAATGGGCAAGACAAAAGATTTAAGTGCCTTTGAACGGGGTATGGCAGTAGGTGCCAGGCACACTGGTTTGAGTGTGTCAAGAACTGCAGCGCTGCTGGGTTTTTTGCACTCAACAGTTTCCCTTGTTCATCAAGAATGGTCCACCACCCAAAGGACATCCAGCGAACGTGACACAACTGTGGGAAGCATTGGAGTCAACATGGTCCAGCATCCCTGTAGAACACTTTCAACACCTTGTAGAGTCCATGCCCCAACAAATTGAGGCTGTTCTGAGGTTTAAGGGTGGTGCAACTCAACATTAGGAAGGTGTTTCTAATGTTTTGTACACTCAGTACAAATCCCCCATTCATAGTAACAAAAGTGTTAAGTGGAGTGTTTGTCCAGATCTGCAATAGGCTAACTAGAAATCCTACCACACATAAAGGTATTCAAAAGCAACACCAATGTTCCATATAAATCCACAAGAACATGGAAGAATAGCTGATAGGCAGTGGAGAGGCCAGGTGCGTCATTGCACATGAAAGAACAGAAAAGACATGAGACATGCAGCTCAGAAAACATCCCTATATTGATCGTGTTTAGAGACAATACAATGATCTAGACTAGCCTACAACACCACAATACAATGATCTAGACTAGCCTACAACACCACAATACAATGATCTAGACTAGCCTACAACACCACATTACAATGATCTAGACTAGCCTACAACACCACAATACAATGATCTAGACTAGCCTACAACACCACATTACAATGATCTAGACTAGCCTACAACACCACAATACAATGATCTAGACTAGCCTACAACACCACATTACAATGATCTAGACTAGCCTACAACACCACAATACAATGATCTAGACTAGCCTACAACACCACAATACAATGATCTAGACTAGCCTACAACACCACAATACAATGATCTAGACTAGCCTACAACACCACAATACAATGATCTAGACTAGCCTACAACACCACATTACAATGATTAATTGCATTATTGTTTTCAAGTGAGGCTGTAAACTGTAGTGAAAATGTCATTTGAATAACGGTGTTAAAGCCCTGTGATTTGAACGTTCCATTCCATTAGGGTCAGTTGTGGGCTGACTCTCTCCAGTTAATAAGGTCTATAAAGGCACGGTAGCAGGCCAGTCGGGCTGTATTTCTACTTTTGATACAGAGATGCGCTCTCTGTTGCAGAGCAACATTCTCCCAAGTCATCATATAATAATGTGGTTAGATATGCTCCCAGAAGGCCCAGTTGATCAGGAAAGCTTAACATGAGTTCTGCCTTCTCTCCGATCCGAGCGGCTATTCCTCGGGCACCTAGAACCTAACGCTGCAATATCGTCTAAATATTTGTTATTTAACTTTTAAAATGTACAGTTGAAGTCGGAAGTTTACATACACATAGGTTAGAGTCATTAAAACTTGTTTTTCTCTCACTCCACAAATGTCTTGTTAACAAACTATAGTTTTGGCAATTCGGTTAGGACATCTACTTTGTGTATGACACAAGTAATTTTTCCAACAATTGTTTACAGACAGTTTATTTCACTTATAATTCACTGTATCACAATTCCAGTGGGTCAGAAGTTTACATACACTAAGTTGACTGTGCCTTTAAACAGCTTGGAAAAGTACAGAAAATGTCATGGCTTTAGAAGCTTCTGATAGGCTAATTGACATCATTTTAGTCAAATGGAGGTGTACCTGTGGATGTATTTCAAGTCCTACCTTCAAACACTGTGCCTCTTTGCTTGACATCATGGGAAAATCAAAAGAAATCAGCCAAGACCTCAGAACAAAAATTGTAAACCTCCACAAGTCTGGTTCATCAATTTCCAAATGCCTGAAGGTACCACGTTCATCTGTACAAACAATAGTATTCAAGTATAAACACCATGGGACCAGGCAGCCGTCATACCGCTCAGGAAGAAGACGCATTCTGTCTCCTAGAGATGAACGTACTTTGGTGCGAAAAGTGCAAATCAATCCCAGAATAACAGCAAAGGACCTTGTGAAGATGCTTCAGGAAACAGGTACAAAGTATCATTATCCACAGTAAAATGAGTCCTATATCGACGTAACCTGAAAGGCCGCTCAGCAAGGAAGAAGCCACTGCTCCAAAACCGCCATTAAAAAGCCAGACTACGGTTTGCAACTGCACATGGGTACAAAGATTGTACTTTTTGGAGAAATATCCTCTGGTCTGATGAAATAAAAATAGAACTGTTTGGCCATAATGACCATCGTTTTGTTTGGAGGAAAAGGGGGAGGCTTGCAAGCCGAAGAACACCATCCCAACCGTGAAGCACAGGGGTGGCAGCATCATGTTGTGGGGGTGCTTTGCTGCAGGAGGGACTGGTGTACTTCACAAAATAGATGGCATCATGAGGGAGGAAAATTATGTGGATATATTGAAGCAACATCTCAAGACATCAGTCAGGATATTAAAGCTTGGTCGCAAATGGGTCTTCCAAATGGACAATGACCCCAAGCATACTTCCAAAGTTGTGGCAAAATGGCTTAAGGACAACAAAGTCCTGACCTCAATCCCATAGAAATTTGTGGGCAGAACTGAAAAAGCGTGTGCGAGCAAGGAGGCCTACAAACCTGACTCAGTTACACCAGCTCTGTCAGGAGGAATGGGCCAAAATTCACCCAACATATTGTGGGAAGCTTGTGGAAGGCTACCTGAAAAGTTTGACCCAAGTTAAACAATTTAAAGGCAATGCTACCACATACTAATTGAGTGTATGTACACTTCCGACCCACTGGGAATGTGATGAAATAAATAAAAGCTGAAATAAATCATTCTTTCTACTATTATTCTGACATTTCACATTCTTAAAATAAAATGGTGATCCTAACTGACCCAAGACAGGGAATTTGTACCAGGATTAAATGTCAGGAATTGTGAAAAGCTGAGTTTAAAAGTATTTGGTTAAAGTCTACGTAAACTTCCGACTTCAACTGTATGACCCTTTATGTGTTGCATAAACACAACCAGTCACAATGTTTTAATCCGATTAGGCTGCTTCAGAAATATCTTGTAGGTGTCACGCCCTGACCTTAGAGAGCCTTCTTATGTCTCCATTTGGTTTGGTCAGTGTCAGGTTCCTGACCGGTTTTCTGTTATTTTGTATGTGTTTGACGGTCAGGGCGTGAGTTTTGGGTGGGTAGTCTATGTTGTGTGTTTCTATGTTTGTTAAGGGTGACCTGATATGGCTCTCAATTAGAGGCAGGTGGTTTTCATTTCCTCTGATTGAGAGCCATATTAAGGTAGGTGTGTTCACACTGTTTGATTGTGGGTGATTGTCTCCTGTGTCTGTGTCAGTGTATGTTACGCCACACGGGACTGTTTTCGGTTTTGTTTGTTCGTTCGTTTTATGTAGTCAGTTTTCCTGTTATTGCGTTCTTCGTGTTTCATGTAAGTTCGTCGTCCAGGTCTGTCTACGTCGTTTATTGTTTTGTAGTTTGTTAAAGTGTTTTCGTGTTTTTCGTCTTTACTTAAATAAATCATGTCATATAACCACGCTGCGTTTTGGTCAAATCCCTGCTCCTCCTCTTCGGATGAAGAGGAGGAGGAAAGCCGTTACAGTCAGGGTGTGATTTGGGATGGGCATTCTATGTTTTTGTTTTCTATGATTTTGTATTTCTATGTTTTGGCCGGGTATGGTTCTCAATCAGGGACAGCTGTCTATCGTTGTCTCTGATTGGGAACCATACTTAGGTAGCCCTTTCCCTCCTTTCAGTGTGGGAAGTTAACTTTGTTTGTGGCACATAGCCCTTAAGCTTCACTGTTGTTTTGTATTGTTTATTGTTTTTGTCTGCGTCATCCTAAATATAAAGGAATATGTACGCTCACCACGCTGCGCTTTGGTCTACTTCCTTTGACGGCCGTGACAGTAGGCTACCTGTGCACGTTCGTGGGATCTGTGGCATCTGTGGCACACAAATAACTGTGCTATCTAGAACCTTTAAGGGTTCTTCGGCTGTCCCCATAGGAGAACCCTTTGAATAACCATTTTGGGTTCCATGTAGAACCCTTTCTACAGAGGGTTCTACATGGAACCCAAAAGGGTTATACCTGGAACCAAAAAGGGTTCTCCTATGAGGACAGCTGAAGAACCCTTCAGGAACGCTTTTTTTCTAAGAGTGTAGTAGTGTCATAGTGATGACCTCTAGAGAGGAACTCAACAGATATAGGATCAGGTAGAGAGAGTACATAGAGACAAACAAGGTCACAGGGACAAAGAGGAAACATGACACTTCTGCAAAAAGGGGCCAGGGTGAGATCATGGGTGTGTTGTTGTTGGCAGTGTGTATGTGTGTGTTTGTGTGCGTGTGTGTGTGTGAGACAGAGTGTGTGTATGCCATTGCCATTTCCTGCCCTATGATTGACTCAAATGTGGGCACCTGCCTTGACAGAACCACCCATCCTGTTCCTCTCAGCTTGCTGTAAGCACACACATTCACACATACAATACAAACATGAGCACACACAAACATGAGCACACACACATGCCCAAAATACATAAACACAAAGAGATGAAGACGCACACAAATATGACCACAAGGCCTCTTGTCCCTAACACCTACCACCCTTTACCCACACAGAACAGCACAACAACTTCATCAAATGTGAAAATATGTTCTGTAATAACAAAGCATGCA